>NC_092711.1:21347894-21455394 GCF_047496885.1 Scyliorhinus torazame
GGTCCCTGGGTAGTATATCATTATTTACAGTGGCACCTGGGCAGTATATCATTATTTACAGTGGTTCCTTGGTAGAATATCATTAGTTACAGCGTTCCATGGGCACTTCACCATTATTACTAGTTGTCCATCGGTAGTATATTATTTTCTGCAGTGGTCCCTGGGTAGTAAATCATTATTTACTGTAGTCCCTGGTAGAATATCAGCATTTACAGTGGTCCCCGGTCAGAATGTTATTATTTACAGTTGTGCCTGGGTAGTACATTATTATTTGCATTTGACCCTGGGTAGAATATCATTATTTACAGTGGTCCCTGGGCAGTATTTCATTATTTTCCGTGGTCCCTGTGCAGTATATCATTATTTACACTGGTCCCGGTGTAGAATATCATTATTTACAGTTGTCCCTGAGTAAAATATCATTATTTAAATTGGTCCCTGTGCTGTATATCATTATTTTTACTGTTCCCTGCATAGTTTAACATTATTTACAGTGGTTTCTGGGCAACGTATCATTATTTACAGTGGTCCCAGGGTAGTATATAATTTTTTTGCAGTGCGCCTGTGCAGTATATCACTGTTTGCAGTCGGCCCTGGGCAGTATATCATTATCTACAGTGGTCCCTGGGTAGTATATAATTATTTATAGTGGTCTCTGGGTAGTAAATAATTATTTACAGTGGTCCCTGTGTAGTATGTCTTTATTTACAATGGTCCCTGGGAGTGTACCTCTATTTACAGTGGTTCCTGGTAGTATATCATTCTTTACAGTGGTCACTGGGTAGTAAATAATTATTTAAAGTGGTCCCTGGGTAGTAGATCATTATTTACAGTGGTCCCTGGGTAGTATATCATTATTTACAGTGGTCCCTGGGTAGCATATCATTATTTACAGTGGTCCCTGGGTAGTATATCATTATTTACAGTGGTCCCTGGGGTGTATATCATTATTTACAGTGGACCCTGGGCAGCAAGTCTTTATTTACAGTGGTCCCTGGGCAGTATATCTTTATTTACAGTGGTCCCTGAGTAGTATAACATTATTTATAGTAGTCCCTGGTGAGTATATAATTATTTACAAAGGTCCCTGGGCAGTATGTCATTATTTACAGTGGTCCCTGTGTAGAATATCATTATTTACAGTGGTCCCTAGGTAGTATATAAATATTTACAGTGGTCACTGGGTAGAATGTCATTGTTTACAGTGGCACCTGGGCAGTATATCATTATTTACAGTGGTTCCTTGGTAGAATATCATTAGTTACAGCGTTCCATGGGCACTTCACCATTATTAATAGTTGTCCATCGGTAGTATATTATTTTCTGCAGTGGTCCCTGGGTAGTAAATCATTATTTACTGGTCCCTGGTAGAATATCAGCATTTACAGTGGTCCCCGGTCAGAATGTCATTATTTACAGTTGTGCCTGGGTAGTACATTATTATTTGCATTTGACCCTGGGTAGAATATCATTATTTGCAGTGGTCCCATGGCTGTATATCATTATTTTCAGTGTTCCCTGCATAGTTTAACATTATTTACAGTGGTTTCTGGGCAACGTACCATTATTTACAGTGGTCCCAGGGTAGTATATAATTTTTTGCAGTGCGCCTGTGCAGTATATCACTGTTTCCAGTCGGCCCTGGGCAGTATATCATTATCTACAGTGGTCCCTGGGTAGTATATAATTATTTACAGTGGTCACTGGGTAGTAAATAATTATTTACAGTGGTCCCTGTGTAGTATGTCTTTATTTACAATGGTCCCTGGGAGTGTACCTCTATTTACAGTGGTTCCTGGTAGTATATCATTCTTTGCAGTGGTCACTGGGTAGTAAGTAATTATTTAAAGTGGTCCCTGGGTAGTATATCATTATTTACAGTGGTCCCTGTGTAGTATGTCTTTATTTACAGTAGTCGCTGATAGTATATCATTATTTACAGTGGTCCCTGGGTAATATATCATTATTTGCAGTTGTCTCTGATTAGAATATCATTATTTACAGTGGTCACTGGCTGGTATATCATTATTTACAGCGGTCCCTGGGCAGAATATCATTTTTACAGTGGTACCTAGGCTGTATGTCATAATTTACAGTGATCCCTGATCAGGATATCATTGCTTACAGTGGTCCCTGGGTAATATATCATTATTTACAGTTGTCTCTGGTTAGAATATCATTATTTACAGTGATGTGGAGATGCCGGCGTTGGACTGGGGTGAGAACAGTACGAAGTCTTACAACACCAGGTTAAAGTCCAACAGGTTTGTTTCGATGTCACTAGCTTTCGGAGCGCTGCTCCTTCCTCAGGTGAATGCAGAGGTCTGTTCCAGAAACACATATATAGACAAATGCAAAGATGCCAAACAATGCTTGGAATGCGACCATTAGCAGGTGATTAAATCTTTACAGATCCAGAGATGGGGTAACCCCAGGTTAAAGAGGTGTGAATTGTATCAAGCCAGGACAGTTGGTACGATTTTGCAGGCCAGATGGTGGGGGATGAATGTAATGCGACATGAATCCCAGGTCCCGGTTGAGGCCGCACTCATGTGTGCAGAACTTCTTGACAGCCTTCAAAACGTCATTGATGACGATGAAGATCTTGCCAAGGTCATCCCCACACCCCCACTACTTGCCTTCAAACAACCGCACAACCTCAAACGAACCATTGTTTGCAGCAAACTACCCAGTCTTCAGAACAGTGACCACGACACCACACAACCCTGCCATGGTAATCTCTGCAAGACGTGCCAGATCATTGACATGGATACCACTATCACACGTGAGAACACCACCCACCAGGTACGCAGTACATACTCGTGCGACTCGGCCAACGTTGTCTACCTTATACGCTGCAGGAAAGGATGTCCCGAAGCGTGGTACATTGGCGAGACCATGCAGACGCTGCGACAACGAATGAACGGACATCGCGCAACAATCACCAGGCAGGAATGTTCCCTTCCAGTCGGGGAACACTTCAGCAGTCAAGGGCATTCAGCCTCTGATCTCCGGGTAAGCGTTCTCCAAGGCGGCCTTCAGGACCCGCGACAACGCAGAATCGCCGAGCAGAAACTTATAGCCAAGTTCCGCACACATGAGTGCGGCCTCAACCGCAACCTGGGATTCATGTCGCATTACATTCATCCCCCACCATCTGGCCTGCAAAATCGTACCAACTGTCCTGGCTTGGTACAATTCACACCTCTTTAACCTGGGGTTACCCCATCTCTGGATCTGTAAAGATTTAATCATCTGCTAATGCTCGCATTCCTAGCATTGTTTGGCATCTTTGAATTTGTCTATATATGTGTTTCTGGAACAGACCTCTGCATTCACCTGAGGAAGGAGCAGCGCTCCGAAAGCTAGTGACATCGAAACAAACCTGTTGGACTTTAACCTGGTGTTGTAAGACTTCGTATTATTTACAGTGGTCACTGTGTAGTATATCATTATTTACAATAGTCCCTGGGTAGTATGACTTTATTTACAGTGGTCCCTCGGCAATATAGCTTTATTTACAGTGATCCCTGGAAGTATATCATTATTTACTGTGGTCTGTGATTAGAATATCATTATTTACAGTGGGCACTGTGCAGTATGTCTTATTTAAAGTGGTTCCCGGGTTGTTTATCATTATTTACAAAGCTCTCTGGGTGGTATATCTTTATTTACAGTGGTCCCTGGGTGGTTTATCTTTATTTACAGTGGTCTCTGGGTGGTTTATCTTTATTTACAGTGGTCCCTGGTAAGTATATCATTATACTGTATCATTTAGTGGGCAGCACGGTATATTATTATATCATTTAGCACCACTATATCATTTAGTGTGCAGCACGGTAGCATAGTGGATAGCACAATTGTTTCACAGCTCCAGGGTCCCAGGTTCGATTCCCGGCTTGGGTCACTGTCTGTGCGGAGTCTGCACATCCTCCCCGTGTGTGCGTGGGTTTCCTCCGGGTGCTCCGGTTTCCTCCCACAGTCCAAAGATGTGCAGTTTAGGTGAATTGGCCATCATAAATTGCCTTAGTGTCCAAAATTGCCCTTAGTGTTGGGTGGGGTTATTCGCTTATGGGGATAGGGTGGAGATGTGGACTTGGATAGGGTGCTCTTTTCAAGAGCCGGGCAGACTCGATGGGCCGAATGGCCTCCTTCTGCACTGTAAATTCTATGATCTATGATTTACTGTGGTGCCTGGGTAGAGTATCATGATTTACAGTGTTCACTCGGTGGTATATCATTATTTACAGTCGTCCCCCGGCAGTATATCTTTATTTACAGTGGTACCTAGGTACTATGTCATTATTTACAGTGGTCCCTGCGTAGAATTTCATTATCTACAGTTGTCCCTGGATAGTATATCTTAATTTGCCGTGGGCCATACGTAGTATATAATTATTTACGGTGCTCCATGGGTAGAATATCATTATTTACAGTGGTCCCTGGTAGTATGTCATTCTTTACAGTGGTCCCTGGGTAGTACACCATTACTTACTGTGGTCCCTGGGTAGTATATCATTATTTACAGTCGTCCCTGGGCAGTATATCTTTATCTACAGCGGTCACTGGGTAGTAAATCAGTATTTACAGTGACCCCTGTGTAGTACATCATTATTTACAGTTGTCCCTGGGTAGTATATCATTAGTTACAGTGGCCCCTGGGTAGAATATCAGTATTTACAGTGACCCCTGTGTAGTACATCATTATTTACAGTGACCCCTGTGTAGTGCATCATTATTTACAGTGGCCCCTGGGTAGAATATTATTATTTACAGTTGTCCCTCAGTATTATATCACTATTTACAGTTGTCCCTGTGTAGAATATCTTTATTTACAGTGGTCCCTGGTAGTATATCATTCTTTACAGTGGTCCCTGGGTAGTACATCATTATTTACTGTGGTCCCTGGGTAGTATGCCATTATTTACGGTGGCTGTGTGCAGTATATCATTATCTGCAGTGGTCCCTGGGTAGTATATCATTATTTACAATGATCACTGGATAGTATATCATTAAATGCAGTGGTCCCTGGGTAGTACTTCATTATTTACAGTGGTCCATGTATAGAAAGTCTTTAATTACAGTGGTTCCTGGGCGTGATACCTTTATTTACAGTGACCACTGGGTTGTATATCATTATTTACAGTGGCCACTGTGTAGTATATCATTATTTACAATAGTCCCTGGTGGTATAATTTTATTTACAGTGGTCCCTGGGTGGTATTAATTTATTTACAGTGGTCACTGGATGGTATATCATTATTGACAGTGGTCCCTGTGCAGTATATCTTATTTACAGTGGTTCCTGGGTAGGTTATTATTATTTACAATGGTCCCTGGGTGGTGTACCTTTATTTACAGTGGTCCCTGGGTGGTGTACCTTTATTTACAGAGTTCTCTGGGTGGTATTTCTTTATTTACAGTGGTCCCTGGGTGGTTTATCTTTATTTACAGTGGTCCCTGGGTGGTAATCTTTATTTACTGTGTTCCCTGGGTGGTTTATCTTTATTTACAGTGGTCCCTGGGTGGTGTACCTTTATTTACAGTGGTCCCTGGGTGTTATGTCTTTATTTACAGTGGTCCCTGGGTTATTTATAAATATTAACAGAGGCCCCAGCATACAATATCATTATTTACAGTGGTCCCTGGGTAGAATATCATTATTTACTGTGGTCCCTGTGTAAAATATCTGTATTTACAGATGATGTGGAGATGCCGGCGTTGAACTGGGGTGAGCACAGTACGAAGTCTTACAACACCAGGTTAAAGTCCAACAGGTTTGTTTCGATGTCACGAGCTTTCGGAGCGCTGCTCTTTCCTCAGGTGAAAGAAGAGGTATGCTCCAGAAACACATATATAGACAGATTCAAAGCTGCCAGCCAATGCTTGGAATGCGAGCATTAGCAGGTGATTAAATCTTTACAGATCCAGAGATGGGGTAACCCCAGGTTAAAGAGGAGTGAATTGTGTCAAGCCAGGACAATTGGTAGGACTTTGCAGGCCAGATGGTGGGGGAGCACCCCAGCAGCCGCGGTCCCCCTCCCCTCCCCCAGCAGCCGCGGTCCCCCTCCTCTCCCCCAGCAGCGCAGTCCCCCGCCCCCCTCCCCCAGCAGCCGCGGTCCCCCTCCCTCAGCAGCCGCGGTCCCCCTCCCCCAGCAGCATTGTCTCGTGTCGGACAGTTTGATGGTGCTGTTTATTTGATGTCTATATGATGTTTATTTGGATCTGTTTTCCCTGAGATTGCCTGTCCTGCCCGCTCTTCCCGCGGGCAGGGTGAGGCAGCGCCCGCCGCTGGCATCGGCCTGGAGCTGGGACACAACAAAGCAAAACAGACCAGAAGTAACTGATGGACAAAACAAAATGTGGGGAGTGCCCCAAACCGCGGGTGGAGCACAGCCCCAACAGAACAGGAAAAGAGACCAAACCTCACCCAATACCCGCCCAATGAAAGTGTGAGAATGGGGGTCGGTCCGGCAGCCCACCCCCTGCGGGGCCCAGCCAGCCCGGAAAGCTTCGAGTGTGCCCGTGGGCAGCGCCTGCCTCCCGCTCCAGGGACCCCCGGCCGCCACCCAGCCCTTCCCACGGCACCCACAGCCCTCCCCACCCAGCCCTTCCCACGGCACCCACAGCCCTCCGCCACCCAGCCCTTCCCCCGGCACCCACAGCCCTCCCCCACCCAGCCCTTCCCACGGCACCCACAGCCCGGCCCTCCGCCACCCAGCCCTGCCCACGGCACCCACAGCCCTCCGCCACCCAGCCCTGCCCACGGCACCCACCGCCCTCCCCCACCCAGCCGTTCCCACGGCACCCACAGCCCTCCCCCACCCAGCCCTGCCCACGGCACCCACAGCCCTCCGCCACCCAGCCGTTCCCACGGCACCCACAGCCCTCCCCCACCCAGCCCTTCCCACGGCACCCACAGCCCGGTCCTCCGCCACCCAGCCCTTCCCACGGCACCCACAGCCCGGCCCTCCGCCACCCAGCCCTGCCCACGGCACCCACAGCCCTCCGCCACCCAGCCCTTCCCACGGCACCCACAGCCCGGCCCTCCGCCACCCAGCCCTTCCCACGGCACCCACAGTCCGGCCTACCGCCACCCAGCCCTTCCCACGGCACCCACAGCCCTCCGCCACCCAGCCCTTCCCACGGCACCCACAGCCCTCCGCCACCCAGCCCTGCCCACGGCACCCACAGTCCGGCCCTCCGCCACCCAGCCCTTCCCACGGCACCCACAGCCCTCCGCCACCCAGCACTGCCCACGGCACCCACAGTCCGGCCCTCCGCCACCCAGCCCTTCCCCCGGCACCCACAGCCCTCCCCCACCCAGCCCTTCCCACGGCTCCCACAGTCCGGTCCTCCGCCACCCAGCCCTTCCCACGGCACCCACAGCCCGGCCCTCCGCCACCCAGCCCTTCCCACGGCACCCACAGTCCGGCCCTCCGCCACCCAGCCCTTCCCACGGCACCCACAGCCCGGCCCTCCGCCACCCAGCCCTTCCCACGGCACCCACAGTCCGGCCCTCCGCCACCCAGCCCTTCCCACGGCACCCACAGCCCGGCCCTCCGCCACCCAGCCCTTCCCACGGCACCCACAGCCCGGCCCTCCGCCACCCAGCCCTTCCCACGGCACCCACAGCCCGGCCCTCCGCCACCCAGCCCTTCCCACGGCACCCACAGCCCGGCCCTCCGCCACCCAGCCCTTCCCACGGCACCCACAGCCCTCCGCCACCCAGCCCTGCCCACGGCACCCACAGCCCGGCCCTCCGCCACCCAGCCCTTCCCACGGCACCCACAGCCCTCCGCTCCGCCACCCAGCCCTTCCCACGGCACCCACCGCCCTCCGCCACCCAGCCCTTCCCACGGCACCCACAGCCCGGCCCTCCCCCACCCAGCCCTGCCCACGGCACCCACAGCCCTCCGCCATCCAGCCCTTCCCACGGCACCCACAGCCCGGCCCTCCGCCACCCAGCCCTTCCCACGGCACCCACAGCCCGGCCCTCCCCCACCCAGCCCTGCCCACGGCACCCACAGCCCTCCGCCACCCAGCCCTTCCCACGGCACCCACAGCCCGGCCCTCCCCCAGCCAGCCCTTCCCACGGCACCCACAGCCCTCCGCTCCGCCACCCAGCCCTTCCCACGGCACCCACCGCCCTCCGCCACCCAGCCCTTCCCACGGCACCCACAGCCCGGCCCTCCCCCACCCAGCCCTGCCCACGGCACCCACAGCCCTCCGCCACCCAGCCCTTCCCCCGGCACCCACAGCCCGGCCCTCCGCCACCCAGCCCTTCCCACGGCACCCACAGCCCTCCGCCACCCAGCCCTGCCCACGGCACCCACAGCCCTCCGCCACCCAGCCCTGCCCACGGCACCCACCGCCCTCCGCTCCGCCAGCCACCCGAATGGAGATTGGCGGAGGTGCGGATTCCTGAGCAGCGCCTCCCTTACGACAGCCGCCACTCCTGACGGGGGAGAGCTGCGGCGCCTGGAGACCGTGTTCCAGACATTGAGGAGGTCCTGGTACAAGACGGGCATCGCCAACAGAGAGTTCCGAAGACCCTGCTGGTCCACAGACAGGAGCTGCACGTCGTAGTTCAGGCCGAGCCCCTGGGGGGAGAAATCCGTCGCCAGGGCCCCACCGTGGAGGAGGCTCAGCGTACAGGTAACGCTGCAGAGTCTGAGAGTGGAAAGTGGCAGTCTGGGTGCGGAGGCACACCAGCGCCTGACCGCCCTCCGCCATCGGGAGACTCCAGACCTCCGCAGCGACCCCGTGCAGTCGATTGTCCCGGAGGACCCGAAGCTGGGCTCTCTGGATGGTGGGACAAAGCCAGGGGGGGGGAGTCAGTGACCAGCCGGGACCACAGCATGGAGGCGATCAGCTGGTTTATGACCAGAACTCGGCCCCTGTGGGACAGCACTCGGAGCCGTCCTGTCCAGCGTCCCAGGCCAGCGGTGACCTTGGTCTCCAGCTCCTGCCCGTTCGCCGGCCAGGCTCCCTCTGCCGGGCAAAGATGGACTCCCAGGTCGAGGCTGTTGGTCCGACTCCAGATGAAGGGCCCGAGCTCCTCCGGGAGGGGGTCCACCTGCCACGGACCGACCAGGAGTCCGGAACATTTGGCCCAGTTGATCCGTGGGGAGGACGCGGCGGAGTAGACAGCTTGGCTCTCTCGCATCCTCCGGGGGTCCCCGGGGTCAGTGACCATGAGGAACACGTCATCAGCGTCCGCCGAGAGGACCACCCCCCCGTCCGTCTCGCGCAGAACCAGCCCCGTGAACCCCCTCCGCAGGAGGCACAGGAAAGGCTCCAGGCAGAGGGAATAATGTTGGCCGGACAGGGGGCAGCCCTGACGCACTCCTCTCCCAAAGCGAAGGGGCGCCGTCAGGGACCCGTTAACCTTAATCAGACTCTCCGAGGCGGCGGACAGTAACCGGATCCGGGGGACAAAATACCACCCGAACCCGACAGCTCGCAGAGTCCCGAGCAAATCCCCGGGGCCCACCCTGTCGAACGCCTTCTCCTGGTCAAGAGACAGGAAGGCGCTCGACATACCAGTCCGCTGGGTAAAGTGAATAATGTCCCGGGCCAGGTGGATATTGTCGTAGATTGTGCGGTCCGGGACTGTGTAGGACTGGTCAGGGTGGATCATGTGGTCCAGCTCGGGGCCAAGGCGTAAACACAGCACCTTGGCGAAGATTTTATAGTCCGTGCTGAGGAGGGAGACCGGTCGCCAGTTCTTAAGTCGGCGGAGATCCCCCTTCTTGGGCAGCCAGGCAATGACGGCCCTGCGCCACGAAAGGGGCATCTCCCTGGTCACGATACATTCCCCCAGGACCCCCGCGTAGTCACTCCCCAGGACGTCCCAGCACGCCCTGAAGAACTCCACGGTCAGCCCGTCCAGCCCTGGGGATTTGCCCCGTGAGAGGCTGTCCAGGGCGCCGGTCAGCTCTTGGAGGTTGATGGCATTGTCGAGCTTCCCGGCGCCCTCCGGGCCCACCTGCGGCAGGTCCTCCCACAGAACTCTGCAAGCGTCCTCGCTGGACGGACCCGGAGAGAAGAGGTCGGAGTAAAAATCCCTGATCAGGGCCCTGACCCCCTCCGGATCCGAGACGAGGGGCCGGTCGTCGGCCAGCAGCGTAGAAACCTGCCGACGGGCCCCGCGTCCTCTTTCCAGCGAGTAGAAGAAGCGGGAGCCGCGGTCCATGTCCGTTAGGCGACGGATCCGCGACCTCACGTCCTCGCCGCTGGACCCGGCGAGTTGCAGGCCCCGCGGTGCGCCCCTCTTCTCCCTGTACACCAGCCCCAGGGCCGGGCCTCATCGGGCTGAGCGAGACGTGACTCCAGATCGAGGAGTTCCTCAGCCAGGTTGGCGATTGTGGAGTTCCGTCCCGCCGAAGACCCCTTCGTGTACCCCTGACAGAAGGCACGGTTCTGGGCCTTGCCCACATCCCACCGTAGCCTCAAGGAGGGGAAGGCACCCCGCTTCCTTCTCCAGCCGGCCCAGAAACGGCAGAAGGAGTCCAGGAACCGCTCGTCCTCCAGCAGCAGGTTGTTAAAGTGCCAGTACGCGGACCGTGTCTGAGCGCGGGACGGGGCGAGACCCGCCCACACCAGATGGTGATCCGAGCTCGGCACCTGCTCCATGGAGGCCGTCGGAACGCTGGGCAAGTACGTCTTGGAAATGTAAAGACGGTCGATGCTGGATGCTCTGAACTGGGGCCGCACAGAGGTGCACACCCGCAATTCAGGATGGAGAGTCCGCCAGACATCCACCAAGTCAAAGGACCTAACCAGGTCCCTCAACTTCACCACCGCCGCCGGGCCGCGCTGGACTTCACCACGATCCTTGTCCTTGAGGGTGCAATTAAAATCCCCTCCGAGGACGATGCACTCTGTTTTTGAAAACTCACCACTATTCTTAGAATTCCCCCAATACCAAAAAGGGCCGAGATTCTAAATGGTGATCAGGGATTCTCACTCCCGACTCCGATGCAGGCTTCAGTGGGTGCTATTCAGGTCAAACTATATTTTCAAGTTATCCCCCGGTATAGCCCATACATTCACCGAAGATTTCACCTACTGCCCACTTAGTAGCATCGATCCTGGGTCCCGCATTGCTAAGTAAGTAAAGTAGACTTTGGAATAACCACTATTTCAGGTCAAATTAAGTTATTTTATGATTATATTTTTTCTTTTAAAAGCTGCAAATACTTTCTTTACAGAAAGGAAAAAGACCTTGCTTCTGGGTCCTTCTGAGTGGTTGAAGGGACCTTCAGGCCCACCTTGACAATCAATCTTCTTTATAAAGTCTGGTCTTCTTTAGATGTAATCGCTGATGAGCTCGGTTGCTGTGTCCTGTCTTTCCCATGTACCGAGCTGTGAGAGCTGGCTCTGCTGGCTATCTCTGAGCTGACATAGAGCTGACTCTTTGAATTATAGTCTTCCTGAGATGTATTAGCTGTTTTAGCTCGGCTGCTATGCCTTGTCTTTCCCATGGCCGAGCTGACTGTAATCTGACTCTGAGCTGCTTGTTTCTTCTCTGCTTCTCTCTCTCCCTCCCTCTGAGTTCTGGTTCTGGTTCTGGTAGTTCCTGCCCTGGTCCCTGGGTTCATATATTTTTCTCACAGTTATCTAGTTTTTATGATTTTATTGTAAAGTAACTTATTTCACTTTGATTGTACAAAGTACGTTTGATTAAACCTTCTAATCCAACTAAGTATTCATTTTGACAGAACTGCATCTCAGAGATCTGATTACATTGTTTCCTTTGTGATGATCAAAATGCTTTGGTTTCAAGAGGTGTTACTTTTAATTCCTGTCATTTCTGTAGTTTTATTTTCCAATTGTGTCCTCAGCTCATAATTGTGACTTTGATTTTGGCTTTGAATTATGTTTCTCGTAGACTGATGGTCTCCAGCTTTCTTTAATTTACCTGGTTTAGCAAATTTTCACATCTAGAATTATCACCAAATTCAACTGAACCTCATCCTTTTTTCCAGCTGCTAACTAAGACAGTTACTTTCAATGAAGGTGTGAGCCATTGTTTTTGGCTTCATTCAAAATCCTGTTTGTCTTGTTTGCTGAGCCTGCTTGAGCAAGGCTATCTGCATTTTACAATCCTCTCCTGGCAGCTGCTGTTAACCCTTTGTGGGATCTTTCCCTGTATCCTCTCATGTCTCTCGCAGACCAGATATTGCCAGACTTCCATGTTTCAAATGACACATCTTTCCATATTTTCAATAACAACTCTCCCACCTGGATGGTGCCGAGAAGAGTGGACACCTTTTGGAAGAAAGTCGCCTGCTGCGGTCCGGCCACGGGAGCGGATACATTTACAAAGTGAATCACCGCTGCCCCGAAACGGGCCTTTAGGTGCAGCAGACGGCCTGGCACCGGCTCCTTGACCGCCCAAGATCTCCGGCTGAAAATGTGGAGCCAACAAGATAGCCACCCCGCCCGAACGTGGGGCCAGGTGACTCATGGAGACTCCTCCTTGCCCCTCCAGGGTCCACTGAGCTTCGTCACCCGGATAGCCTGGGTTTCCTGCCGGAAGCACACCCCGTACTTTCCATCCCGGAGGATAGACAAGAACTGAAGACGGTGGTGCGCGTCCCTGCTGCCGTTGATGTTGAGGCTGGCCATGGTTACATCCATGTCAGCAGCAATAGTTATCCATC
The DNA here is from genome assembly GCF_047496885.1 of Scyliorhinus torazame. Classification (NCBI taxonomy): domain Eukaryota; kingdom Metazoa; phylum Chordata; class Chondrichthyes; order Carcharhiniformes; family Scyliorhinidae; genus Scyliorhinus; species Scyliorhinus torazame. The sequence goes on from NC_092711.1 coordinate 21,360,566, forward strand.
ACCTTTAGTGCTCACAGTGGGGGTACCGCCCCCTCCACTCCCTCAGGAGTCCCACAAGGACCTGAACAGCTTGGCGCTGCTCCTCCTGGTCTTGATCAAACTCCCGGGCCTCTCTGACATAGGCCCGGGCGGAGCCAAGGAGCAGCCCCAGATTTCCCCAGCTGCCCAGGGCCAGCCGCACACAGTCCGGGTGACCATGGTGCGCTCCCAGAAATGTCCGGCGTTCCCCAGGGGGGACGAGGGGAGACTCGGTGCCGGGTGTGAGGGTGCCCTCTGCCTCGCTGCAGAGCGTGTCTAAATCCTCCTCCTCACCCGCCACAGAGCAGCCTTCCTCCTCCGAACGGTCACCTCCCGAGCTCGAGTCGCCCGCCACATGGAGTATGGCGGGCGGCACGGGCCCACTGGCTAACCCTTGGCCCGAGTCGACCCCACCCCCCAGGGTCATCCTCAGACAGGTCCCTCGCAGGCTCCTCCCGCGGCTCAGGGCCCGTGGACGGCGCCTCCACCCACGCCGGCGACTCCGGGACCTCGGAGAGGCCCCCCAGAAACATGTCCGGCTTGAAAACAGGGCTCTCCGGCGTCGCCCGCTCGGGTGTAGAGGGCGGGGAGCCTTCCCCGTCCTCCCCCGTCCACGGCCCACAGTGGCACGATGAGCGGTCGCTGCTGCTGCCGGCCCCCGGCGATGGTGAAGAGGAGGCGTCCGGGGAGAAAACTTGCACCGGGCGGGACGGGCCCCCAGGGGCTTCGACTCCGCTCGACCCCGGGTCCTCCTGCTCGGGGGGCGACAGCAGCTCGAGTGGCTCGGGGGCCTCGGAGGCCCCCCCGGCCTTGCTTCTCTTCATTGTGTGCCCCGGGCCAGGCGTCAGGGGGATGGGCACCAACACGGGAGAGATGGGGCAGGAGGAGCTCGGTGGGGAGGGAGGGCGGGACGTTTGATAGAACAACACGTTCTGCGGTGGCCTCCAGCGGCTCCACCGCCACGTGTGTCCCGCCCACCGTGAGCACCCTTTCCAGGGCCCGGTGGGCCGCCTCCTCGGCCCCCAGGAAGAACCCGGCCTTGCCGTACATCCGCGAGGCGGCTACGATGGCCGAGGGGCCGACAGCCCCGCCCATCGCACGGGTGCCCGCCTCAATGGTCATGGTCGGGTGGGCATAGCACTTCACCCCCAGCTGCCGCGTGAGCAGGCGGGAGGGCGAGGGCACCGCGGGGGCAGCGGAGTGACGGGAGGCTGCCCCCCCACATAATGTCTTGTCCGCCCTGCCCCCGGCAGTGGAGGATGCCCCCGAGGTGCTGGCCAGAGGGGTGGGAGGACAGGAGGCTGGGCCTGCAGCCCTGGATGGTCCCACACCCACCTCAGGCAGAGGGGTGGGAGGACGGGAGGCCGGGCCTGCAGCCCTGGATGGTCCCAGCCCCACCTCAGGCAGAGGGGTGGGAGGACAGGAGGCTGGGCCTGCAGCCCTGGATGGTCACAGTCCCACCTCAGGCAGAGGGGTGGGAGGACAGGAGGCTGGGCCTGCAGCCCTGGATGGTCCCACCCACCTCAGGCAGAGGGGTGGGAGGACAGGAGGCTGGGCCTGCAGCCCTCGATGGTCCCACTCCCACCTCAGGCAGAGGGGTGGGAGGACAGGAGGCCGGGACTGCAGCACTGGATGGTCCCACTCCCACCTCAGACAGAGGGGTGGGAGGACAGGAGGCTGGGCCTGCAGCCCTGGATGGTCCCACTCCCACCTCTGGCAGAGGGGTGGGAGGACAGGAACCGGGCCTACAGCCCTGGATGGTCCCACCTCAGGCAGAGGGGTGGGAGGACAGGAGGCCGGGCCTGCAGCCCTGGATGGTCCCACTCCCACCTCTGGCAGAGGGGTGGGAGGACAGGAACCGGGCCTACAGCCCTGGATGGTCCCACCTCAGGCAGAGGGGTGGGAGGACAGGAGGCCGGGCCTGCAGCCCTGGATGGTCCCACTCCCACCTCAGGCAGAGGGGTGGGAGGACAGGAGGCTGGGCCTGCAGCCCTGGATGGTCCAAGTCCCACCTCAGGCAGAGGGGTGGGAGGACAGGAGGCTGGGCCTGCAGCCCTGGATGGTCCCTGTCCCACCTCAGGCAGAGGGCTGGGAGGACTGGAGGCTGGGCCTGCAGCTCTGGATGGTCCCAGTCCCACATCAGGCAGAGGGGTGGGAGGACAGGAGGCCGGGCCTGCAGCCCTGGATGGTCCCAGTCCCAACTCAGGCAGAGGGCTGGGAGGACTGGAGGCTCGGCCTGCAGCCCTGGATGGTCCCACTCCCACCTCAGGCAGAGGGTTGGGAGGACAGGAGGCTGGGCCTACAGCCCTGGATGGTCCCAGTCCCACCTCAGGCAGAGGGGTGGGAGGACAGGAGGCCGGGCCTGCAGCCCTGGATGGTCCCACTCCCACCTCAGGCAGAGGGGTGGGAGGACAGGAGGCCGGGACTGCAGCACTGGATGGTCCCAGTCCCACCTCAGGCAGAGGGGTGGGAGGACAGGAGGCTGGGCCTGCAGCCCCAGGTGATCCCGCTCCCACCTCAGGCAGAGGGGTGGGAGGACAGGAGGCCGGGCCTGCAGCCCTGGATGGTCCCAGTCCCACCTCAGGCAGAGGGCTGGGAGGACAGGAGGCTCGGCCTGCAGCCCTGGATGGTCCCACTCCCACCTCAGGCAGATGGGTGGGAGGACAGAAGGCTGGGCCTGCAGCCCTGGATGGTCCCAGTCCCACCTCAGGCAGAGGGGTGGGAGGACAGAAGGCTGGGCCTGCAGCCCTGGATGGTCCCACTCCCACCTCAGGCAGAGGGGTGGGAGGACAGGAGGCTCGGCCTGCAGCCCTGGATGGTCCCAGCCCCACCTCAGGCAGAGGGGTGGGAGGGCAGGAGGCTGGGCCTGCAGCCCTGGATGGTCACACTCCCACCTCAGGCAGAGGGGTGGGAGGACAGGAGGCTGGGCCTGCAGCCTGGATGGTCCCAGTCCCACCTCAGGCAGAGGGGTGGGAGGACAGGAGGCTCGGCCTGCAGCCCTGGATGGTCCCACCTCAGGCAGAGGGGTGGGAGGACAGGAGGCCGGGCCTGCAGCCTTGGATGGTCCCACTCCCACCTCAGGCAGAGGGGTGGAAGGACAGGAGGCCGGGCCTGCAGCCCTGGATGGTCCCACTCCCACCTCAGGCAGAGGGGTGGGAGGACAGGAGGCTGGGCCTGCAGCCCTGGATGGTCCCAGTCCCACCTCAGGCAGAGGGGTGGGAGGACGAGGCTGGGAGTGCAGCCCTGGATGGTCCCAGTCCCACCTCAGGCAGAGGGGTGGGAGGACAGGAGGCCGGGCCTGCAGCCCTGGATGGTCCCACTCCCACCTCAGGCAGAGGGGTGGGAGGACAGGAGGCCGGGCCTGCAGCCCTGGATGGTCCCACTCCCACCTCAGGCCGAGGGGTGGGAGGACAGGAGGCCGAGCCTGCAGCCCTGGATGGTCCCAGTCCCACCTCAGACAGAGGGGTGGGAGGACAGGAGGCCGGGCCTGCAGCCCTGGATGGTCCCAGTCCCACCTCAGACAGAGGCGTGATCAAACCGTGATCTTTATCAATGATGAGAAGGAGGAAACAGTGGAAGTTTAAACTGGACTGATATTTCACAGCTGGATTCACACAATACAGACAGCAATGTATCGTAGATTGTGGAAGTGCCACAAATGTTGTCCAATGCAGGACGTGGGGTCCCTCAATGTTTCAATCTTGCTGAGAGACTGTCAGCTCACAGGGACAACATTTCAGTTTAATGGGACTGATGGACAAGTTAAAATAGTTCCGTTTCAAAGTTTAAAATAACCAGTCATTGCTCTGTGCAGCTTTCGGAATCTGTCAGTGGAATTTACTTCACGCAGGCAAGTTTAACAAGTGTATGGGGAACTGATTAGAAGTTTTGATGGAGATATTCCTGCATTATGGAAATGTGTGAGATCTATTTAGGGTTTGGAAATGGATTGAGGATCAAAGGAAGCAGTTGTTTTTTAACTACATTAGACTGAGAGCCTTGAAGTTTCACAACTTCCATGTGCTGTGAGAAAGGATTGATTAACCAAGGCCTATTATTCAAATACTTCAGACAAGTGAATAAGCTACAGGAACATTGAATATACAGACAGAGACAAGCAGACACCTGTAATCGGAGCTTAAACTTCACGTTTGAATGTGAAGGGCTGAAATAAACAAGAGTCCGCCCTGGGATTCGGAGCAATTTGAGTTCTGCTTTTTCAAAAAATAAAAATAACTATATTCAATGAAAAATTTCTTGGACAGGACAGAGGGATTTTGACTCTGTATTTAAGCCCAGACAGTATTTGTGTTGTGAGAGTTTGATGGACATTGTAGATGAAGCTTTACTCTGAAACACTGGAATTCAGTCTCAGGGCTGATTTAATCAAAATGCTTCAGAATAATAATTGATATTGTACATCTCGTGTGTGTCTCAGTGACAGCTCTGAAACACGTACAGCACAATCTCATCCTGTTTCTGTGTCTCTCTCTCTGAAATTAGCTGGTCCATTTCCTAAATTACTCCTGACTAGATTTCAAAAGGGCTCCATTGCCTGTGAAGCAGTTTGTGATACCCAAAGGTTATGAAAAGTTCTTTAGCAAAGTCTGTCCCCAAGCTGCTGTGAGGATGTTCAGAGTCAGTGTGTGACTTGGGTCACACACAGGCCAGATACACCTCTCCAAGCTAAAGGTGGAGAATGGATCTCGCTCCATTTGAAAGATGAATTGACCCAGTCTGTCTGAGTTTGAGTATCTGTGTTTCTGTACACATGTGTGTGTGTTGGGGGGGGGGGGGGTTATGTGTGGCATTCTTTACGCGGCACTGGAAGTTACACGGTAGCACAGTGGTTAGCACTGCGGTCTCACAGCTTCAGGGTCCCAGGTTCGAATCCCGGCTTGGGTCGCAGCCTGTGCGGAGTCTGCACATTCTCCCCGTGTTTGTTTGGGTTTCACCCCCACAACCCAAAGATGTGCAGGGCAGGTGGATTGGCCACACTAAGTTGCCCCTGAATTGGAAAAATTGAACTGGGCTCTGAATTTATTGTAAAAATCTTTTTATTGCCATTTCCACAATTCTGTGCATTGCGGCTAGTTTACATTTCTCAGAGAGTGAAAAGGCGTTCTCTTACGTTTCTATCGTTACAAACTGTTGCCGTTCAGTTCGGCGTGTCTGCCCCCCCCCCCCAACCCCCCTTTCCCTAACCCTTCCCCTCTCTCCCCCGCAGACCCTCCGTGATGCCCTTCCGGGCCGACTTGGTGTGTGACCCCCCTGCTCCTTGTTTACTCCCTTACCCCCCTTTCTTTTCTCCCTCCATCGGTTTCAGCCGTGTTCTTTCAGTGGATTGGGGGGGGGGTTCCCCCTCCCCATCTCTCTCGGTGGGTGGGGGGGGGCGGTTCCCCCATCTCCATCTCTCTCGGTGGGGGGTCCCCCCTCTCCATCTCTCTCGGTGGGGGGTGGTCCCCCCTCTCCATCTCTCTCGGTGGGGGTGGGTCCCCTTGACCATCTCTCTCGGTGGGGGGGGGGGGGTTCCCCCCTCTCCATCTCTCTCGGTGGGGGAGGGTTCCCTCCTCTCCATCTCTCTCGATGGGGGTAGTTCCCCCCCTCTCCATTCCTCTCGGTGGGTGGGGGGTCCCTCCTCTCCATCTCTCTCGGTGGGGGGGTCCCCCCTCCCCATCTCTCTCGGTGGGGGTGGGTTCCCCCCTCTCCATCTCTCTCGGTGGGGGGGGGTCCCCCTCTCCATCTCTCTCGGTGGGGGGGGGGGGGTTCCCCCCTCCCCATCTATCTCATAGAACATAGAACATTACAGCGCAGTACAGGCCCTTCGGCCCTCGATGTTACGCCGACCTGTGAAACCACTCTAAAGCCCATCTACACTATTCCCTTTTCGCCCATATGTCTATCCAATGACCATTTGAATTCCCTTAGTGTTGGAGAGTCCACTACTGTTGCAGGCAGGGCTTTCCACGCCCTTACTACTCTCTGAGTAAAGAACCTACCTCTGACATCTGTCCTATATCTATCTCCCCTCAATTTAAAGCTATGTCCCCTCGTGCTAGACATCACCATCCGAGGAAAAAGGCTCTCACTGTCCACCCTATCCAATCCTCTGATCATCTTGTATGCCTCAATTAAGCCACCTCTTAACCTTCTTCTCTCTAACGAAAACAGCCTCAAGTCCCTCAGCCTTTCCTCATAAGATCTTCCCTCCATAACCAGGCAACATTCTGGTAAATCTCCTCTGCACCCTTTCCAATGCTGCCACATCCTTCCTATAATGCGGCGACCAGAACTGTACGCAATTCTCCAAAAGCGGCCGCACCAGAGTTTTGTACAGCTGCAACATGACCTCATGGCTCCGAAACTCAGACACTCTACCAATAAAAGCTAACACACCGTACGCCTTCTTAACAACCCTCTCAACCTGAGTGGCAACTTTCAGGGATCAATGTATATGGACACCGAGATCTCTCTGCTCATCCACACTGCCAAGAATCTTACCATTAGCCCAGTACTCTGTCTTCCTGTTATTCCTTCCTAAATGAATCACCTCACACTTTTCTGCATTAAACTCCATTTGCCACCTCTCAGCCCAGCGCTGCAGCTTATCTATGTCCCTCTGTAACTTGTAACATCCTTCCGCACTGTCCACAACTCCACCGACTTTAGTGTCATCTGCAAATTTACTCACCCATCCTTCTACGCCCTCCTCCAGGTCATTTAGAAAAATGACAAATAGCAGTGGACCCAAAACAGATCCTTGTGGTACACCACTAGTAACTGGACTCCAGTCTGAACACTTCCCATCAACCACCACCCTTTGTCTTCTTCCAGGTAGCCAATTTCTGATCCAAACTGCTAAATCTCCCTGAATCCCATGCTTCCGTATTTTCTGCAGTAGCCTACCGTGGGGAACCTTGTCAAATGCTTTACTGAAATCCATATACACCACATCAACTGCTTTACCCTCATCCACCTGTTTCTCACCTTCTCAAAGAACCCTATATGGTTTGTGAGGCACAACCGACCCTTCACGAAACCGTTTTGACTATGTCTAATCAAATTATTCCTTTCCAGATGATTATACACCCTATCTCTTAAAAACCTTTCCAAGATTTTGCCCACAACAGAAGTTAGACTCACTGGTCTATATTTACCGGGGTTGTCTCTACTCCCCTTCTTGAACAAGGGGACAACATTTGCTATCCTCCAGTCTTCTGGCACTATTCCTGTTGACAAAGATGACTTAAAGATCAAAGCCAAAGGCTCTGTAATCTCCTCCCTAGCTTCCCAGAGAATACTAGGATAAATCGTATCCGGCCCAGGGGACTTATCAATTTTCACCCTTTCCAGAATAGTTAACACCTCCTCCTTATGAACCTCAAGCCCTTCTAGTATAGTAGCCTGAATCTCAGTATTCTCCTCGTCAACATTGTCTTTTTGCTGTGTGAATAGTGATGAAAAATATTCATATAGCACCTCGCCTATCTCCTCGGACTCCAAGCACAACTTCCCACTACTGTCCTTGACTGGCCCTACTCTTACCCTAGTCATTCTTTTATTCCTGACATATCTATAGAAAGCTTTAGGGTTATCCTTGATCCTACCTTCCAAAGACTTCTCATGTCCCCTCCTGGCTCTTCTTAGCTCTCTCTTTAGGTCCTTCCTAGCTAACTTGTAACTTCCGTGCGCCCTTACTGAACCTTCATGTCTCATCTTTACATACGCCTCCTTCCTTCTTCCTCTAGACAAGTGTTTCAACTGCCTTAGTAAATCACGGTTCCCTTGCTCGACCACTTCCTCCCTGCCTGACAGGTACATACTTATCAAGGACACGCAGTAGCTGTTCCTTGAACAAGCTCCACATTTCCATTGTGCCCATCCCCTGCAGTTTTCCTCTCCGTCTCGGTGGGGGTGGGGGGAAGGGTCCCCCCTCTCCATCTCTCTCGGTGGGTGGGGGGTTCCCGCCTCTCCATCTCCCTCGGTGGGGTGGTCCCCCTCTCCATCTCTCTCGGTGGGGGAGCCCCCCCTCTCCATCTCTCTCGGTGGGGGGTCCCCCCCTCCATCTCTCTCGGTGGGTGGGGGGTTCCCGCCTCTCCATCTCCCTCGGTGGGGTGGTCCCCCTCTCCATCTCTCTCGGTGGGGGGGTCCACCCTCTCCATCTCTCTCGGTGGGGGAGTCCCCCCCTCCATCTCTCTCGGTGGGTGGGGGGTTCCCGCCTCTCCATCTCCCTCGGTGGGGTGGTCCCCCTCTCCATCTCTCTCGGTGGGGGGGACCCCCTCTCCATCTCTCTCGGTGGGTGGGGGGTTCCGCCTCTCTATCTCTCTCGCTGGGGGAGTCCCCCCTCTCCATCTCTCTCGGTGGAGGGAGAGTTCCTCCCTCTCCATCTCTCTCGGTGGGTGGGGGGTTCCCGCCTCTCTATCTGTCTCGGTGGGGGGGTCCCCCTCTCCATCTCTCTCGCTGGGCGAGTCCCCCCTCTCCATCTCACTCGGTGGGGGGGGGGAGTTCTCCCCTCTCCATCTCTCTCGGTGGGGGGTCCCCTCTCTCCATCTCTCTTGGTGGGGGGGGACCCCGTCTCCATCTCTCTCGGCGGGGGGGGGGGGAGGGGGTCCACCCTCTCCATCTCTCTCGGTGGATGGGGAGTTCCCCCCTCTCCATCTCTCCCGTTGGGGGGGGGGGGTGGTTCCACCCTCTCCATCTCTCTCTCGGTGGGGGGGGGGGTTCCCCCTTCTCCATCACGCGTTGTGGGGGGTCTCCTTCTCCATCTCTCTCGGTGGGGGGAGGGGGGTTCCACCCACTCCATCTCTCTCTGTGGGGGGGGTCCCCCTTCTCCATCTCGCTCGGTGGGGGGGTGTTCCCCTTCTCCATCTCTCGGCGTGGGGGGGTTCCCCTTCTCCATCTCTCTCTGTGGGGGGGGGGGGGGGAGGGTGTTCTCCCCTCTCCATCTCTCTCGGTCTCTGCGTCTCTCCGTCTCTCTCTGGGACTCTCCCAAAACGAAATCCACAAACAGCAGTCGGCCATTTTATGTCAGTTCACGGTGGCCATTTTATGTCAGTTCACAGTGGCCATTTTATGTCAGTTCACAATGGCCATTTTATGTCAGTTCACGGTGGCCATTTTATGTCAGGTCGCAATGGCCATTTTATGTCAGTTCACAATGGACAGTTTATGTCAGTTCACGGGGGCCATTTTATGTCAGGTCGCAATGGCCATTTTATGTCAGTTCAGAATGGACAGTTTATGTCAGTTCATGGGGGCCTTTTTATGTCAGGTCGCAAAGGCCATTGTATGTCAGTTCACAATGGACAGTTCATGTCAGTTCACGGGGGCCTTTTAATGTCAGGTCGCAATGGCCATTTTATGTCAGTTCACGGAAGCCATTTTATGTCAGGTCGCAGTGGCCATTTTATGTCAGTTCACGGGGGCCATTTTATGTCAGTTCACATTGGCCATTTTATGTCAGTTCACGGGGGCCATTGTATGTCAGTTCACAATGGCCATTTTATGTCAGTTCACGGGGTCCATTGTATGTCAGTTCACGGTGGCCATTGTATGTCAGTTCACAATGGCCATTTTATGTCAGTTTGCAATGGCCATTTTATCTCAGTTGCGGTGGCCAGTTCATGTTTGGTTCACGGGGGCCATGTTATGTCAGTTCACAATGGCCATTGTATGTCAGTTCACAATGGCCATTTTATGTCAGTTTGTAATGGCCATTTTTTCTCAGTTGACGGTGGCCATTTTGTGTCAGTTCACGGTGGCCATTGTATGTCAGTTCACAATGGCCATTTTATGTCAGTTTGTAATGGCCATTGTTTCTCAGTTGACGGTGGCCATTTTGTGTCAGTTCACGGTGGCCATTGTATGTCAGTTCACAATGGCCATTTTATGTCAGTTTGCAATGGCCATTTTATCTCAGTTGCGGTGGCCAGTTCATGTTTGGTTCACGGGGGCCATGTTATGTCAGTTCACAATGGCCATTGTATGTCAGTTCACAATGGCCATTTTATGTCAGTTTGTAATGGCCATTTTTTCTCAGTTGACGGTGGCCATTTTGTGTCAGTTCACGGTGGCCATTGTTTGTCAGTTCACAATGGCCATTTTATGTCAGTTTGTAATGGCCATTTTTTCTCAGTTGACGGTGGCCATTTTGTGTCAGTTCACGGTGGCGGTTGTATGTCAGTTCACAATGGCCATTTCATGTCAGTTTGCAATGGCCATTTTATCTCAGTTGCGGTGGCCAGTTCATGTTGGTTCATGGGGGCCATGTTATGTAAGTTCACGGTGGCCATTTTATGTCCGTTCACGGGGGCCATTTTATGTCAGTTCATGGTGGCTATTGTATGTCAGTACACAATTGTCATTTTATGTCAGTTCACGGTGGCCATTTTATGTCAGTTCACGCGGGCCATTTTATTCAGTCGATGGGGGGCATTTTATGTCAGTACATGGTGGCCATTTTATGTCAGTTCACGGTGGTCATTTTATGTCGGTTGACGGGGGCCATTTTATGTCAGCTCGCAATGGCCATTTTATGTCAGTTAACGTTGGCCATTTTATGTCCGTTCACGGGGGCCATTTTATGTCAGTTCATGGTGTTTATTGTATGTCAGTACACAATTGTCATTTTATGTCAGTTCACGGTGGCCATTTTATGTCAGGTCACGGGGGACATTGTATGTCAGTTCACAATGGCCATTGTATGTCATTTCTCAATGGCCATTTTATGTCAGTTCACAGTGGCCATTTTATGTCAATTCACGGTAGCCATTGTATATCAGTTCACAGTGGCCATTTTATGTCAATTCACGGTAGCCATTGTATATCAGTTCACAATGGCCATTTTATGTCAGTTCATGGTGGCCATTGTATGTCAGTTCACAATGGCCATTGTATGTCAGTTCACAATGGCCATTTTATGTCAGTTCACGGTGGCCATTTTATGACAGTTCACAATGGCCATTTTATGTAAGTTCACGGTGGCCATTGTATGTCAGTTCACAATAGTCATTTTATGTCTGTTCACAATGGCCATTTTATGTCTGTTCACAATGGCCATTTTATGTCAGTTCATGGTGGCCATTGTATGTCAGTTCATGGTGGCCATTTTATGTCAGTTCACCATGGCCATTTTATGTCAGTTCACAATGGCCATTTAACGTCAGGTTGCAATGGCCATTTTATCTCAGTTGACGGTGGCCATTTTATGTCAGTTCACGGTGGCCATTGTATGTCAGATCACAATGGCCATTTTATGTCAGTTTGCAATGGCCATTTAATCTCAGTTGCGGTGGCCAGTTCATGTTGGTTCACGGGGGCCATTTTATGTCAGATCACGGTGGCCATTTTATGTCAGTTCACGCGGGCCATTTTATTCAGTCGATGGGGGGCATTTTATGTCAGTACATGGTGGCCATTTTATGTCAGTTCACGGTGGTCATTTTATGTCGGTTGACGGGGGCCATTTTATGTCAGCTCGCAATGGCCATTTTATGTCAGTTAACGGTGGCCATTTTATGTCCGTTCACGGGGGCCATTTTATGTCAGTTCATGGTGGCTATTGTATGTCAGTACACAATTGTCATTTTATGTCAGTTCACGGTGGCCATTTTATGTCAGGTCACGGGGGACATTGTATGTCAGTTCACAATGGCCATTGTATGTCATTTCTCAATGGCCATTTTATGTCAGTTCACAGTGGCCATTTTATGTCAATTCACGGTAGCCATTGTATATCAGTTCACAGTGGCCATTTTATGTCAATTCACGGTAGCCATTGTATATCAGTTCACAATGGCCATTTTATGTCAGTTCATGGTGGCCATTGTATGTCAGTTCACAATGGCCATTGTATGTCAGTTCACAATGGCCATTTTATGTCAGTTCACGGTGGCCATTTTATGACAGTTCACAATGGCCATTTTATGTAAGTTCACGGTGGCCATTGTATGTCAGTTCAGAATAGTCATTTTATGTCTGTTCACAATGGCCATTTTATGTCTGTTCACAATGGCCATTTTATGTCAGTTCATGGTGGCCATTGTATGTCAGTTCATGGTGGCCATTTTATGTCAGTTCACCATGGCCATTTTATGTCAGTTCACAATGGCCATTTAACGTCAGGTTGCAATGGCCATTTTATCTCAGTTGACGGTGGCCATTTTATGTCAGTTCACGGTGGCCATTGTATGTCAGATCACAATGGCCATTTTATGTCAGTTTGCAATGGCCATTTAATCTCAGTTGCGGTTACCAGTTCATGTTGGTTCACGGGGGCCATTTTATGTCAGATCACGGTGGCCATTTTATGTCAGGTCACGGGGGCCATTTTATGTCAGTTCATGGTGGCCATTTTATCTCAGTTCACGGTGGCCATTTTATGTCAGTTCACGGGGGGCCATTTTATTCAGTCAAAGGAGCCATTTGATGTCAGTACACGGTGGCCATTTTATGTCAGTTCACGGTGGTCATTTTATGTCGTTTGAAGGTGGCCATTTTATTTCAGCTCGCAATGGCCATTTTATGTCAGTTCACGGTGGCCATTGTATGTCAGTTCACGGCGGCCATTTTATGTCAGGTCTCGGTGGCTATTTTATGTTAGCTCACGGCAGCCATTTTATGTTCATTCACGGTGGCCATTTTATGTCAGTTCATGGCAGCCATTTTATGTCAGTTCACGGTGGTCATTTTATGTCGGTTGAAGGGGCCATTTTACGTCAGTTCACAGCAGCCATTTTATGTCAGTTCACAGTGGCCATTATATGTCAGTTCACGGTGGCCATTTTATGTCAGTTCCCGGTGGCCATTTTATGTCAGTTCACGGCAGACTTTTTATGTCAGTACACGGCAACCATTTGTGGCAATTTTTAGCCATCCCACAGCCAGCACTGCCAGTGCTTCCCCCACACAGCAAGCACAGTCGGTGCTCCCCCACACAGCCAGCACTGTCAGTGTTCCCCCCACACAGCCAGCACTGCCAGTGCTCCACCCTCACAGCCAGCACTGTCAGTGCTCCCACCACACAGCCAGCACTGTCAGTGCTCCCCCACACAGCCAGCACTGTCAGTGCTCCCCACACAGCCAGCACTGTCAGTGCTCCCACCACACAGCCAGCACTGTCAGTGCTACCGCACACAGCCAGCGCTATCAGTGCTCCCCTCACACAGCCAGCACTGTCAGTGCTCCCACCACACAGCCAGCACTGTCAGTGCTCCCACCACACAGCCAGCTCTGTCAGTGCTCCCCCACACAGCCAGCACTGTCAGTGCTCCCCTACACAGCCAACACTGTCAGTGCTCCCACCTCACAGCCAGCACTGTCAGTGCTCCCCCACACAGCCAGCACCGTCTGTGCTTCCCCAAACAGCCAGCACTGTCAGTGCTCCCCCACGCAGCCAGCACTGTCAGTGCTCCCCCCCACAGCCAGCACTGTCAGTGCTCCCACCACACAGCCAGCACTGTCAGTGCTCCCACCACACAGCCAGCACTGTCAGTGCTCCCACCACACAGCCAGCACTGTCAGTGCTCCCACCACACAGCCAGCAGTGTCAGTGCTCCCACCCCACAGCCAGCACTGTCAGTGCTCCCCCACACAGCCAGCACTGTCAGTGCTCCCACCACACAGCCAGCACTGTCAGAGCTCCCCCGACACAGCCAGCACTGTCAGTGCTCCCCCACTCATCCAGCACTGTCTGTGCACCCCCCACACAGCCAGCACTGTCACTGCTCCCCCACACAGTCAGCACTGTCAGTGCTCCCTCCAGACAGCCAGCACTGTCAGTGCTCCCCACACAGCCAGCACTGTCAGTGCTCCCCCCACACAGCCAGCACTGTCAGTGCTCCCACCTCACAGCCAGCACTGTCCGTGCTCTCACCACACAGCCAGCACTGTCAGTACTTCCACCACACAGCCAGCACTGTCAGGGCTCCCCCACACAGCGAGCACTGTCAGTGCTCTCACCACACAGCCAGAACTGTCAGTGCTGCCCCCACACAACCAGCACTGTCCGTGCTCCATAAAGAGCCAGCACTGTCTGTGCTCCTCCCACACACAGCCAGCACTGTCAGTGCTCTCACCACACAGCCAGCACTGTCAGTGCTCCTACCACACAGCCAGCACTGTCAGTGCCCCCACCACACAGCCAGCACTGTCAGTGCTCCCCCACATAGCCAGCACTGTCAGTGCTCCCCCCACACAGCCAGCACTGTCAGTGCTCCCCCCCACACAGCCAGCAGTGTCAGTGCTTCCTCCACACAGCCAGCACTGTCAGTGCTCCCCACACAGCCAGCACTGTCAGTGCTCCCCCCACACAGACAGCACTGTCAGTGCTCCCCACACAGACAGCACTGTCAGTGCTACCCCCACTCAGCCAGCACTGTCAGTGCTCCCCACAGAGCCAGCACTGTCAGTGCTCCCCCACACAGCCAGCACTGTCAGTCCTCCACCCACACAGCCAGCACTGTCAGTGCTCCCCCACCAAGCCAGCACTGTCAGTGCTCCCCCACCAAGCCAGCACTGTCAGTGCTCCCACCACACAGCCAGCAGTGTCAGTGCTTCCTCCACACAGCCAGCACTGTCAGTGCTCCCCACACAGCCAGCACTGTCAGTGCTCCCCCCACACAGACAGCACTGTCAGTGCTCCCCACACAGCCAGCACTGTCAGTGCTCCCCACACACAGCCAGCACTGTCAGTGCTCCCCCACACAGCCAGCACTGTCAGTCCTCCACCCACACAGCCAGCACTGTCAGTGCTCCCCCACCAAGCCAGCACTGTCAGTGCTCCCACCACACAGCCAGCACTGTGAGTGCTCCCCCCACGCCGACAGCACTGTCAGTGCTCCCCCACACAGCCAGCACTGTCAGTGCTCCTCCCCACACAGGCAGCACTGTCTGTGCTCCCCCCACACAGCCAGCAATGTCAGGGCTCCCACCACACAGCCAGCTCTGTCAGTGCTCCCCACACAGCCAGCACAGTCAGTGCTCCCACCACACAGCCAGCACTGCCAGTGCTCCCACCATACAGCCAGCACTGTCAGTGTTCTCCACACAGCCAGCACTGTCAGTGCTCCGACCACACAGCCAGCGCTGTCAGTGGTCCCCCCACACAGCTAGCACAGTCAGTGCTCCCCCCACACAGCCAGCAATGTCAGTGCTCCCCCACAGAGCCAGCACTGTCAGTGTTCCCCACACAGCCAGAACTGTCAGTGCTCCCACCATACAGCCAGCACTGTCAGTGCTCCCCACACACAGCCAGCACTGTCAGTGTTCCCCACACAGCCAGAACTGTCAGTGCTACCACCACACAGCCAGCACTGTCAGTGCTCCCCACACAGCCAGAACTGTCAGTGCTCCCACCATACAGCCAGCACTGTCAGTGCTCCCCACACAGCCAGCACTGTCAGTGCTCCGACCACACAGCCAGCGCTGTCAGTGCTCCCAACACACAGCCAGCACTGTCAGTGCTCCCACCACACAGCCAGCACTGTCAGTGTTCCCCACACAGCCAGAACTGTCAGTGCTCCCACCATACAGCCAGCACTGTCAGTGTTCCCCACACAGCCAGAACTGTCAGTGCTTCCCCCCCACACAGCCAGCACTGTCAGTGCTCCCCCACACAGCCTGCACTGTCAGTGCTCCCACCACACAGCCAGCACTGTCAGTCCTCCCCTCACACAGCCAGCACTGTCAGTGCTTCCCCCCCCACACAGCCAGCACGGCCAGTGCTCCCACCACACAGCCAGCACTGTCAGTGCTTCCCCCCCCACACAGCCAGCGCTGTCAGTTCTCTCACCACACAGCCAGCACTGTCAGTGCTCTTCCCACACAGCCAGCACTGTCAGTGCTCCCACCACACAGCCAGCACTGTCAGTGCTCCCCCACAGAGCCAGCACTGTCAGTGCTCCCCCCACACAGCCAACACTGTCAGTGCTCCCCCACACAGCCAGCACTGTCAGTGCTCCCACCACACAGCCAGCACTGTCAGTCCTCCCCTCACACAGCCAGCACTGTCAGTGCTCCCCCACATAGCCAGCACTGTCAGTGCTCCCACACACAGCCAGCACTGTCAGTGCTCCCACCACACAGCCAGCACTGTCAGTGCTCCCCCACACAGCCAGCACTGTCAGTGCTCCCCCCACACAGCCAGCACTGTCAGTGCACCCCCACACAGCCAGCACTGTCAGTGCTCCCACCACACAGCCAGCACTGTCAGTCCTCCCCTCACACAGCCAGCACTGTCAGTGCTCCCCCACATAGCCAGCACTGTCAGTGCTCCCACACACAGCCAGCGCTGTCAGTTCTCTCACCACACAGCCAGCACTGTCAGTGCTCTTCCCACGCAGACAGCACTGTCAGTGCTCCCCCCACACAGCCAGCACTGTCAGTGCTCCCCCACAGAGCCAACACTGTCAGTGTTCCCACCAGACAGCCAGCACTGTCAGTGCTCCCCCACAGAGCCAGCACTGTCAGTGCTCCTGCCACACAGCCAGCACTGTCAGTGCTCCCACCACACAGCCAGCACTGTCAGTGCTCCCCCACATAGCCAGCACTGTCAGTGCTCCCCCCACACAGCCAGCGCTGTCAGTGCTCCCCCCCACACAGCCAGCAGTGTCAGTGCTTCCTCCACACAGCCAGCACTGTCAGTGCTCCCCACACAGCCAGCACTGTCAGTGCTCCCCCCACACAGACAGCACTGTCAGTGCTCCCCACACAGACAGCACTGTCAGTGCTACCCCCACTCAGCCAGCACTGTCAGTGCTCCCCACAGAGCCAGCACTGTCAGTGCTCCCCCACACAGCCAGCACTGTCAGTCCTCCACCCACAGAGCCAGCACTGTCAGTGCTTCCCCCACCAAGCCAGCACTGTCAGTGCTCCCACCACACAGGCAGCACTGTGAGTGCTCCCCCCACGCCGACAGCACTGTCAGTGCTCCCCCACACAGCCAGCACTGTCAGTGCTCCTCCCCACACAGGCAGCACTGTCAGTGCTCCCACCACACAGCCAGCACTGTCAGTGCTCCCCCCACGCAGACAGCACTGTCAGTGCTCCCCCACACAGCCAGCACTGTCAGTGCTCCCCCCACACAGCCAGCACTGTCATTTCTCTAACCACACAGCCAGCAATGTCAGTGTGCCCCCCACGCAGACAACACTGTCAGTGCTCCCCCACACAGCCAGCACTGTCTGTGCTCCCCCCACACAGCCAGCAATGTCAGGGCTCCCACCACACAGCCAGCTCTGTCAGTGCTCCCCACACAGCCAGCACAGTCAGTGCTCCCACCACACAGCCAGCACTGCCAGTGCTCCCACCACACAGCCAGCACTGTCAGTGCTCCCAACACACATACAGCACTGCCAGTGCTCCCACTGCATAGCCAGCACTGGCAGTGCTCCCCCACACAGCCAGCAGTGTCAGTGCACCCCCACACAGCCAGCACTGTCAGTGCTCCCACCACAGAGCCAGCACTGTCAGTGCTCCCACCACACAGCCAGCACTGTCAGTGCTCCCCACACAGCCAGAACTGTCTGTGCTCCCCACACAGCCAGCACTGTCAGTGCTCCGACCACACAGCCAGCGCTGTCAGTGCTCCCCCACACAGCCAGCACTGTCCGTGCTCCCAACACACAGCCAGCACTGTCAGTGCTCCCACCACACAGCCAGCACTGTCAGTGCTCCCCACACAGCCAGAACTGTCAGTGCTCCCACCATACAGCCAGCACTGTCAGTGTTCTCCACACAGCCAGCACTGTCAGTGCTCCGACCACACAGCCAGCGCTGTCAGTGGTCCCCCCACACAGCTAGCACAGTCAGTGCTCCCCCCACACAGCCAGCAATGTCAGTGCTCCCCCACAGAGCCAGCACTGTCAGTGTTCCCCCACACAGCCAGCACTGTCAGTGCACCCCCACACAGCCAGCACTGTCAGCGCTCCCACCACACAGCCAGCACTGTCAGTGCTCCCCCACAGAGCCAGCACTGTCAGTGCTCCCCCACACAGCCAGCACTGTCAGTGCTCACACTACTCAGCCAGCACTGTCAGTCCTCCCACCACACAGTCGGCACTGCCAGTGCTCCCACCACACAGCCAGCACTGTCAGTGCCCCCACCCCACACAGCCAGCACTATCAGTGCTCCCCCCACACAGTCGGCACTGCCAGTGCTCCCACCACACAGCCAGCACTTTCAGTGCCCCCACCCCACACAGCCAGCACTATCTGTGCTCCCGCACAGCCAGCACTGTCAGTGCTCCCACCACACAGCCAGCGCTGTCAGTGCTCCCCCACACAGCCAGCACTGTCCGTGCTCCCAACACACAGCCAGCACTGTCAGTGCTCCCCACACAGCCAGAACTGTCAGTGCTCCCACCATACAGCCAGCACTGTCAGTGTTCTCCACACAGCCAGCACTGTCAGTGCTCCGACCACACAGCCAGCGCTGTCAGTGGTCCCCCCACACAGCTAGCACAGTCAGTGCTCCCCCCACACAGCCAGCAATGTCAGTGCTCCCCCACAGAGCCAGCACTGTCAGTGCTCCACCCCACAGCCAGCAGTGTCAGTGCACCCCCACACAGCCAGCACTGTCAGTGCTCCCACCACACAGCCAGCACTGTCAGTGCTCCCACCACACAGCCAGCACTGTCAGTGCTCCCCACACAGCCAGAACTGTCAGTGCTCCCACCATACAGCCAGCACTGTCAGTGCTCCACACACAGCCAGCACTGTCAGTGCTCCCACCACACAGCCAGCACTGTCAGTGTTCCCCACACAGCCAGAACTGTCAGTGCTCCCACCATACAGCCAGCACTGTCAGTGTTCCCCACACAGCCAGAACTGTTAGTGCTCCCACCACACAGCCAGAACTGTCAGTGCTCCCACCACACAGCCAGCACTGTCAGTGCTCCCACCACACAGCCAGCACTGTCAGTGCTCCCCACACAGCCAGCACTGTCAGTGCTCCTCCACACAGCCCGCACTGTCCGTGCTCCCACCACACAGCCAGCACTGTCAGTGCTCCCACCACACAGCCAGCACTGTCAGTGATCCCCCACACAGCCAGCACTGTCAGGGCTCCCCCCACACAGCCAGCACTGTCAGTGCTCCCCCACAGAGCCAGCACTGTCAGTGCTCCCCCACACAGCCAGCACTGTCAGTGCTCCCACTACTCAGCCAGCACTGTCAGTCCTCCCACACACAGACAGCACTGTCAGTACTCCCACCACACAGTCGGCACTGCCAGTGCTCCCACCACACAGCCAGCACTGTCAGTGCCCCCACCCCACACAGCCAGCACTATCAGTGCTCCCCCCACACAGTCGGCACTGCCAGTGCTCCCACCACACAGCCAGCACTTTCAGTGCCCCCACCCCACACAGCCAGCACTATCAGTGCTCCCGCACAGCCAGCATTGTCAGTGCTCCCACCACACAGCCAGCACTGCCAGTGCTCCCCCACACAACCAGCACTGTCAGTGCTCCCACCACACAGCCAGCACTGTCAGTGCTCCCACCACACAGCCAGCACTGCCAGTGCTCCCCCACAGAGCCAGCACTGTCAGTGCTCCACCCCACAGCCAGCAGTGTCAGTGCACCCCCACACAGCCAGCACTGTCAGTGCTCCCACCACACAGCCAGCACTGTCAGTGCTCCCACCACACAGCCAGCACTGTCAGTGCTCCCCACACAGCCAGAACTGTCAGTGCTCCCACCATACAGCCAGCACTGTCAGTGCTCCACACACAGCCAGCACTGTCAGTGCTCCCACCACACAGCCAGCACTGTCAGTGTTCCCCACACAGCCAGAACTGTCAGTGCTCCCACCATACAGCCAGCACTGTCAGTGTTCCCCACACAGCCAGAACTGTTAGTGCTCCCACCACACAGCCAGAACTGTCAGTGCTCCCACCACACAGCCAGCACTGTCAGTGCTCCCACCACACAGCCAGCACTGTCAGTGCTCCCCACACAGCCAGCACTGTCAGTGCTCCTCCACACAGCCCGCACTGTCCGTGCTCCCACCACACAGCCAGCACTGTCAGTGCTCCCACCACACAGCCAGCACTGTCAGTGATCCCCCACACAGCCAGCACTGTCAGGGCTCCCCCCACACAGCCAGCACTGTCAGTGATCCCCCACAGAGCCAGCACTGTCAGTGCTCCCCCACACAGCCAGCACTGTCAGGGCTCCCCCCACACAGCCAGCACTGTCAGTGATCCCCCACACAGACAGCACTGTCAGTACTCCCACCACACAGTCGGCACTGCCAGTGCTCCCACCACACAGCCAGCACTGTCAGTGCCCCCACCCCACACAGCCAGCACTATCAGTGCTCCCCCCACACAGTCGGCACTGCCAGTGCTCCCACCACACAGCCAGCACTTTCAGTGCCCCCACCCCACACAGCCAGCACTATCAGTGCTCCCGCACAGCCAGCATTGTCAGTGCTCCCACCACACAGCCAGCACTGCCAGTGCTCCCCCACACAGCCAGCACTGTCAGTGCTCCCACCACACAGCCAGCACTGTCAGTGCTCCCACCACACAGCCAGCACTGCCAGTGCTCCCCCACACAGCCAGCACAGTCAGTGCTCCCACCACACAGCCAGCACTGTCAGTGCTCCCCACACAGCCAGAACTGTCAGTGCTCCCACCATACAGCCAGCACTGTCAGTGTTCTCCACACAGCCAGCACTGTCAGTGCTCCGACCACACAGCCAGCGCTGTCAGTGGTCCCCCCACACAGCTAGCACAGTCAGTGCTCCCCCCACACAGCCAGCAATGTCAGTGCTCCCCCACAGAGCCAGCACTGTCAGTGCTCCACCCCACAGCCAGCAGTGTCAGTGCACCCCCACACAGCCAGCACTGTCAGTGCTCCCACCACACAGCCAGCACTGTCAGTGCTCCCACCACACAGCCAGCACTGTCAGTGCTCCCCACACAGCCAGAACTGTCAGTGCTCCCACCATACAGCCAGCACTGTCAGTGCTCCACACACAGCCAGCACTGTCAGTGCTCCCACCACACAGCCAGCACTGTCAGTGTTCCCCACACAGCCAGAACTGTCAGTGCTCCCACCATACAGCCAGCACTGTCAGTGTTCCCCACACAGCCAGAACTGTTAGTGCTCCCACCACACAGCCAGAACTGTCAGTGCTCCCACCACACAGCCAGCACTGTCAGTGCTCCCACCACACAGCCAGCACTGTCAGTGCTCCCCACACAGCCAGCACTGTCAGTGCTCCTCCACACAGCCCGCACTGTCCGTGCTCCCACCACACAGCCAGCACTGTCAGTGCTCCCACCACACAGCCAGCACTGTCAGTGATCCCCACACAGCCAGCACTGTCAGGGCTCCCCCCACACAGCCAGCACTGTCAGTGCTCCCCCACAGAGCCAGCACTGTCAGTGCTCCCCCACACAGCCAGCACTGTCAGTGCTCCCACTACTCAGCCAGCACTGTCAGTCCTCCCACACACAGACAGCACTGTCAGTACTCCCACCACACAGTCGGCACTGCCAGTGCTCCCACCACACAGCCAGCACTGTCAGTGCCCCCACCCCACACAGCCAGCACTATCAGTGCTCCCCCCACACAGTCGGCACTGCCAGTGCTCCCACCACACAGCCAGCACTTTCAGTGCCCCCACCCCACACAGCCAGCACTATCAGTGCTCCCGCACAGCCAGCATTGTCAGTGCTCCCACCACACAGCCAGCACTGCCAGTGCTCCCCCACACAACCAGCACTGTCAGTGCTCCCACCACACAGCCAGCACTGTCAGTGCTCCCACCACACAGCCAGCACTGCCAGTGCTCCCCCACAGAGCCAGCACTGTCAGTGCTCCACCCCACAGCCAGCAGTGTCAGTGCACCCCCACACAGCCAGCACTGTCAGTGCTCCCACCACACAGCCAGCACTGTCAGTGCTCCCACCACACAGCCAGCACTGTCAGTGCTCCCCACACAGCCAGAACTGTCAGTGCTCCCACCATACAGCCAGCACTGTCAGTGCTCCACACACAGCCAGCACTGTCAGTGCTCCCACCACACAGCCAGCACTGTCAGTGTTCCCCACACAGCCAGAACTGTCAGTGCTCCCACCATACAGCCAGCACTGTCAGTGTTCCCCACACAGCCAGAACTGTTAGTGCTCCCACCACACAGCCAGAACTGTCAGTGCTCCCACCACACAGCCAGCACTGTCAGTGCTCCCACCACACAGCCAGCACTGTCAGTGCTCCCCACACAGCCAGCACTGTCAGTGCTCCTCCACACAGCCCGCACTGTCCGTGCTCCCACCACACAGCCAGCACTGTCAGTGCTCCCACCACACAGCCAGCACTGTCAGTGATCCCCCACACAGCCAGCACTGTCAGGGCTCCCCCCACACAGCCAGCACTGTCAGTGATCCCCCACAGAGCCAGCACTGTCAGTGCTCCCCCACACAGCCAGCACTGTCAGGGCTCCCCCCACACAGCCAGCACTGTCAGTGATCCCCCACACAGACAGCACTGTCAGTACTCCCACCACACAGTCGGCACTGCCAGTGCTCCCACCACACAGCCAGCACTGTCAGTGCCCCCACCCCACACAGCCAGCACTATCAGTGCTCCCCCCACACAGTCGGCACTGCCAGTGCTCCCACCACACAGCCAGCACTTTCAGTGCCCCCACCCCACACAGCCAGCACTATCAGTGCTCCCGCACAGCCAGCATTGTCAGTGCTCCCACCACACAGCCAGCACTGCCAGTGCTCCCCCACACAGCCAGCACTGTCAGTGCTCCCACCACACAGCCAGCACTGTCAGTGCTCCCACCACACAGCCAGCACTGCCAGTGCTCCCCCACACAGCCAGCACAGTCAGTGCTCCCACCACACAGACAGCACTGTCAGTGCTCCCACCACACAGCCAGCACTGTCAGTGCTCCCACCACACAGCCAGCACTGTCAGTGCTCCCACCACACAGCCAGCACTGCCAGTGCTCCCCCACACAGCCAGCACAGTCAATGCTCCCCCATACAGCCAGCACTGTCAATGCTCCACCACACAGCCAGCACTGCCAGTGCTCCCACCACACAGCCAGCACTGTCAGTGCTCCCACCACACAGCCAGCACTGTCAGTGCTCCCACCACACAGCCAGCACTGTCAGTGCTCCCATACAGCCAGCATTGTCAGTGCTACCAACACACAGCCAGCACTGTCAGTGCTCCCACCACACAGCCAGCACTGTCAGTGCTCCCACCACACAGCCAGCACTGTCAGTGCTCCCCCACACAGCCAGCTCTGTCAGTGCTAACCCCACACAGCCAGCACTGTCAGTGCTCCCCACACACAGCCAGCACTGTCAGTGCTCCCCACACAGCCAGAACTGTCAGTGCTCCCCACACAGCCAGCCCTGTCAGTGCTCCCCCACACAGCCAGCACTGCCAGTGCTCCCCCCACACAGCCAGCACTGACAGTGCTCACCCACAGAGCCAGCACTGTCAGTGCTCCCACCACACAGCCAGCACTGACTGTGCTCCCCCACACAGCCAGCACTGTCCGTGCTCCCCCATACAGCCAGCACTGTCAATGCTCCCCCACACAGCCAGCACTGCCAGTGCTCCCACCACACAGCCAGCACGGTCATCCTCCCCCACACAGCCAGCACTGTCAGTGCTCCCCCACACAGCCAGCGCTGTCAGTGCTCCCCACACAGCCAGCACTGTCAGTGCTCCCCCCACACAGCCAGCACTGTCAGTGCTCCCAACAGACAGCCAGCACTGTCAGTGCTCCCCCCACACAGCCAGCACTGTCAATGCTTCCCACACAGCCAGCACTGTCAGTGACCCCCCACACAGCCAGCACTGTCAGTGCTCCCCACACAGCCAGCACTGTCAGTGACCCCCCACACAGCCAGCACTATCAGTGCTCCCCACACAGCCAGCACTGTCAGTGCACCCCCACAGAGCCAGAACTGTCAGTGCTCCCCCACACAGCCAGCACTGTCACTACTCCCACCACACAACCAGCACTGTCAGTGCTCCCCCACACAGCCAGCACTGTCAGTGCTCCACCCTCACAGACAGCACTGTCAGTGCTCCCACCACACAGCCAGCACTGTCAGTGCTCCCACCACACAGCCAGCACTGTCAGTGCTCCCCACACAGCCAGCACTGTCAGTGCTCCCACCACACAGCCAGCACTGTCAGTGCTCCCCCACGTAGCCAGCACTGTCAGTGTTCCCCCACACAGCCAGCACTGTCAGTGCTCCCACCACACAGCCAGCACTGTCAGTGCCCCCACCACACAACCAGCACTGTCAGTACTCCCACCACACAGCCAGCACTGTCAGTGCCCC
Source organism: Scyliorhinus torazame (assembly GCF_047496885.1). Taxonomy (NCBI): domain Eukaryota; kingdom Metazoa; phylum Chordata; class Chondrichthyes; order Carcharhiniformes; family Scyliorhinidae; genus Scyliorhinus; species Scyliorhinus torazame. The sequence continues at coordinate 21,384,915 of NC_092711.1, forward strand.
CACCCCACACAGCCAGCACTATCAATGCTCCCCAACAGCCAGCACTGTCAGTGCTCCCCCACACAGCCAGCACTGTCAGAGCTCCGACCACACAGCCAGCACTGTCAGTGCTACCCCACACAGCCAGCACTGTCAGTGCTGTCACTACAAAGCCAGCACTGTCAGTGATCCCCCCATACAGCCAGCACTGTCAGTGCTCCCCCCACACAGCCAGCACTGTCAGTGCTACCCCACACAGCCAGCACAGTCAGTGCTCTCACCTCACAGCCAGCACTGTCAGTGTTCCCCACACAGCCAGAACTGTTAGTGCTCCCACCACACAGCCAGAACTGTCAGTGCTCCCACCACACAGCCAGCACTGTCAGTGCTCCCACCACACAGCCAGCACTGTCAGTGCTCCCCACACAGCCAGCACTGTCAGTGCTCCTCCACACAGCCCGCACTGTCCGTGCTCCCACCACACAGCCAGCACTGTCAGTGCTCCCACCACACAGCCAGCACTGTCAGTGATCCCCCACACAGCCAGCACTGTCAGGGCTCCCCCCACACAGCCAGCACTGTCAGTGCTCCCCCACACAGCCAGAACTGTTAGTGCTCCCACCACACAGCCAGAACTGTCAGTGCTCCCACCACACAGCCAGCACTGTCAGTGCTCCCACCACACAGCCAGCACTGTCAGTGCTCCCCACACAGCCAGCACTGTCAGTGCTCCTCCACACAGCCCGCACTGTCCGTGCTCCCACCACACAGCCAGCACTGTCAGTGCTCCCACCACACAGCCAGCACTGTCAGTGATCCCCCACACAGCCAGCACTGTCAGGGCTCCCCCCACACAGCCAGCACTGTCAGTGCTCCCCCACAGAGCCAGCACTGTCAGTGCTCCCCCACACAGCCAGCACTGTCAGTGCTCCCACTACTCAGCCAGCACTGTCAGTCCTCCCACACACAGACAGCACTGTCAGTACTCCCACCACACAGTCGGCACTGCCAGTGCTCCCACCACACAGCCAGCACTGTCAGTGCCCCCACCCCACACAGCCAGCACTATCAGTGCTCCCCCCACACAGTCGGCACTGCCAGTGCTCCCACCACACAGCCAGCACTTTCAGTGCCCCCACCCCACACAGCCAGCACTATCAGTGCTCCCGCACAGCCAGCATTGTCAGTGCTCCCACCACACAGCCAGCACTGCCAGTGCTCCCCCACACAGCCAGCACTGTCAGTGCTCCCACCACACAGCCAGCACTGTCAGTGCTCCCACCACACAGCCAGCACTGCCAGTGCTCCCCCACACAGCCAGCACAGTCAGTGCTCCCACCACACAGACAGCACTGTCAGTGCTCCCACCACACAGCCAGCACTGTCAGTGCTCCCACCACACAGCCAGCACTGTCAGTGCTCCCACCACACAGCCAGCACTGCCAGTGCTCCCCCACACAGCCAGCACAGTCAATGCTCCCCCATACAGCCAGCACTGTCAATGCTCCACCACACAGCCAGCACTGCCAGTGCTCCCACCACACAGCCAGCACTGTCAGTGCTCCCCCCACACAGCCAGCACTGTCAGTGCTTCTCCCACACAGCCAGCACAGTCAGTGCTCCCACTACACAGCCAGCACTGTCAGTGCTCCCACCACACAGCCAGCACTGTCAGTGCTCCCCCCACACAGCCAGCACTGTCAGGGCTCCCCCCACACAGCCAGCACTGTCAGTGCTCCCACCACACAGCCAGCTCTGTCAGTGCTCCCCCACAGAGCCAGCACTGTCAGTGCTCCCCCACACAGCCAGCACTGTCAGTGCTCCCACTACTCAGCCAGCACTGTCAGTCCTCCCACACACAGACAGCACTGTCAGTGCTCCCACCACACAGTCGGCACTGCCAGTGCTCCCACCACACAGCCAGCACTGTCAGTGCCCCCACCCCACACAGCCAGCACTATCAGTGCTCCCCCCACACAGTCGGCACTGCCAGTGCTCCCACCACACAGCCAGCAATGTCAGTGCTCCCACCACACAGCCAGCACTGTCAGTGCTCCCACCACACAGCCAGCACTGTCAGTGCTTCCCACACAGACTGCACTGGAAATGCTCCCTCCAAACTGTGTCTGTGTCTCTGTCTGTGTAGCTGTGTCTGTCTGTGTCTCTCTATCTGTCTCTCTCTCTGACCCTGTCTCTGTCTCTGCCTGTGTCTCTGCCTCTCTCTGTGTCTCTGTCTGTATCTCTGTCTCTGTCCCTGTCTCTGTCTGTGTCCCTGTCTCTGTCTGCGTCTCTGTCTGTGTCTCTGTCTCTGTCTGTGTCCCTGTCTCTGTCTGTGCCCCTGTCTCTCTCTGTGTCTCTGTCTGTGTCTTTGTGTTTGTCTGTGTCTTAGTCTGTCTGTGTCTCTGTCTATGTCTGTGTCTCTGTCTGTATCTCTGCCTGTGTCTCTGTGTCTGTCTATCTCTCTCTGTTTCTTTGTGTCTGTCTGTGTCTCAGTCTCTGTCTCTGTCTCTGTCTGTGTCTCTGTGTCTGTCGGTCTCTGTGTCTCACTCTCTATCTCTGTCTGTATCTCCGTGTCTGTCAGTGTCTCAGTCTCTGTCTCTATCTGCTGCACAGACTGGGTTTAGGTGTGAGGCACCCACCCAGCTGATCGGCATTGGGGGAGTCACACACACCCAGCTGACTGGCCATGGTGGAGGCACACACCCAGCTGATCGGAAATGGGGAGAGGCACACACCCAGCTGATCAGCAATGGGGAGAGGCACACATCCAGCTGATCGGCAATGGGGAGAGGCACACATCCAGCTGATCGGCGTTGGGGGAGTCACACACACCCAGTTGATCGGCAATGTGAGGAAGCACACACCCAGCTGATCGGCACTGGGGGGAAGCACAAACACAGCTGACGGGCCATGGGGAGTCACACTGAACCAGCTGATCGGCCATGGGAGAGTTACACAGACCCAGTTGATCGGCCATGGGGAAGTCACAATGACCCAGCTGATCGGCTATGGGGGAGTCACACAGATCCAGCTCATCGGCCATGGTGGATTCACACTGAACCAGCTGATCGGCCATGGGAGAGTCACACAGACCCAGTTGATCGGCCATGGGGGTGTCACACTGATCCAGCTGATCGGCCATGGGGGAGTCACACCCACCCACCGACAGTCTCTCCTGGTAATGCAGAATGGGAAATCTCTGCCTGTGTCTCTGCCTGTATCTGTCCAATTCTCTCTCTGTCTGTGTTTCTGTCTGTCAGCCAGCACTGTCAGTGCTCCCCCGCACAGCCAGCACTGTCAGTGCTCCCCCACAAAGCCAGCACTGTCAGTGCTCCCCCCACACAGCCAGCACTGTCAGTGCTCCCACCACACAGCCAGCACTGTCAGTGCTCCCCACACACAGCCAGCACTGCCAGTGCACCCCCACACAGCCAGCACTGTCAGTGCTCCCACCACACAGCCAGCACTGTCAGTGCTCCCCCACACAGCCAGCACTGTCAGTGCACCCCCCACACAGCCAGCACTGTCAGTGCTCCCCACACACAGCCAGCACTGCCAGTGCTCCCCCCACACAGCCAGCACTGTCAGTGCTCCCCCGACACAGCCAGCACTGTCAGTGCTCCCCCCGCACAGCCAGCACTGTCAGTGCTCCCCCCACACAGCCAGCACTGTCAGTGCTCCCACCACACAGCTAGCACTGTCAGTGCTCCCCACACACAGCCAGCACAGTCAGTGCTCCCACCACACAGCCAGCACTGTCAGTGCTCCCACCACACAGCCAGCACTGTCAGTGCTCCCCACACACAGCCAGCACAGTCAGTGCTCCCCCACACAGCCAGCACTGTCAGTGCTCCCCACACAGCCAGCACTGTCAGTGCTCCCCACACAGCCAGCACTGTCAGTGCTCCCCCCACACAGCCAGACCTGTCAGTGCTCCCCCCACACACGCAGCACTGTCAGTGCTCCCCCCACACAGCCAGCACTTTCAGTGCTCCCCCAACACAGCCAGCACTGTCAGTGCTCCCCACACACAGCCAGCACTGCCAGTGCTCCCCCACACAGCCAGCACTGTCAGTGCTCCCCGACACAGCCAGCACTGTCAGTGCTCCCCAGACAGCCAGCACTGTCAGTGCTCTCCCCACACAGCCAGCACTGTCATCGCTCCCCCCACACAGCCAGCACTGTCAGTGCTCCCACCACACAGCCAGCACTGTCAGTGCACCCCCCACACAGCCAGCACTGTCAGGGCTCCCCCCACACAGTCGGCACTGCCAGTGCTCCCACCACACAGCCAGCACTTTCAGTGCCCCCACCCCACACAGCCAGCACTATCTGTGCTCCCGCACAGCCAGCATTGTCAGTGCTCCCACCACACAGCCAGCACTGCCAGTGCTCCCACACACAGCCAGCACTGTCAGTGCTCCCACCACACAGCCAGCGCTGTCAGTGCTCCCCCACACAGCCAGCACTGTCCGTGCTCCCAACACACAGCCAGCACTGTCAGTGCTCCCACCACACAGCCAGCACTGTCAGTGCTCCCACCACACAGCCAGCACTGTCAGTGCTCCCCCACAGAGCCAGCACTGTCAGTGCTCCCACCACACAGCCAGCACTGTCAGTGCTCCCCCACAAAGCCAGCACTGCCAGTGCTCCCCCCCACACAGCCAGCACTGTCAGTGCTCCCAACACACAGCCAGCACTGCCAGTGCTCCCACTGCATAGCCAGCACTGGCAGTGCTCCCTCCCTCTCTGTGTCCCTCGCTCTCTCTCTGCCCCTCGCTCTCTCTGTGTCCCTCGCTCGCTGTGTGTCCCTCGCTCTCTCTGTGTCCCTGGCTCTCTGTGTCCCTCGCTCTCTGTGTCCCTCGCTCTCTCTCTGCCCCTCGCTCTCTCTGTGTCCTTCGCTCGCTGTGTGTCCCTCTCTCACTCTGTGTCCCTGGCTCTCTGTGTCCCTCGCTCTCTCTCTGCCCCTCGCTCTCTCTGTGTCCCTCGCTCTCTGTGTGTCCCTCGCTCTCTCTGTGTCCCTCGCTCTCTGTGTGTCCCTCGCTCTCTGTGTGTCCCTCGCTCTCTGTGCCCCTCACTCTCTGTGTCCCTCATGCTCTGTGCTACTCGCTCTCTGTTTCCCTCACTCTCTGTGTCCCTCGCTCTCTGTGTCCCACACTCTCTGTGTCCCTCGCTCTCTGTGTCCCTCGTGCTCTGTGTCCCTCGCTCTTTGTGTCCCTCGCTCTCTCTGTGTCCCTCGCGCTCTCTGTGTGGCTCGGTCTGTGACCCTCGCTCTGTCTGTGTCCATCCCTTTCTGTGTGTCCCTCGCTCCCTCTGTGTCCCTGGCTCTCTGTGTCCCTCGCTCTCTCTCTGCTCTCTGTGTCCCTCGCTCTCTGTGTCCCACACTCTCTGTGTCCCTCATGCTCTGTGCTACTCGCTCTCTGTGTCCCTCGCTCTCTGTGTCCCACACTCTCTGTGTCCCTCGCTCTGTGTGTCCCTCACTCTCTGTGTCCCTCACTCTCTGTGTCCCTCACTCTCTGTGTCCCTCACTCTCTGTGTCTCTCGCTCTCTGTGTCCCACACTCTCTGTGTCCCTCGCTCTCTCTGTGTCCCTCGCGCTCTCTGTGTAGCTCGGTCTGTGACCCTCGCTCTGTCTGTGTCCCTCCCTTTCTGTGTGTCCCTCCCTTTCTGTGTGTCCCTCGCGCTCTCTGTGTCCCTCGCTCTCTCTGTGTCCCTCACTCTCTCTGTGTCCCTCGCTCTCCCTGAGTAGCTCACTCTCTCTGTTCCTCTTGCTCTCTCTGTGTCCCTCGCTCTGTGTGTCCCTCGCTCTCTCTGTGTCCCTCCCTCTCTCTGTGTCCCTCGCTCTCGCTGTGTCGCTCACTCTCGGTGTACCTCACTCTCTCTGTGTCCCTCACTCTCTGTGTTCCTCACTCTCTGTGTCCCTCACTCTCTCTGTGCCCCTCACTCTCTGTGACCCTCACTCTCTCTGTGTCCCTCACTCACTCTCTGTCCCTCACTCTCTCTGTGGCCCTCACTCTCTGTGTCCCTGACTCTCTCTGTGTCCCTCGCTCTCTGTGTCCCTCGCTCTCTGTGTCCCTCACTCTCTCTGTGTCCCGCATTCTCTGTGTCTCTCGCTCTCTCTGTGTGTCCCTCGCTCTCTGTGTCCCTCGCTCTCTGTGTCCCTCGCTCTCTGTGTCCCTCACTCTCTGTGCCCCTCACTCTCTGTGTGTCCCTCACTCTCTGTGTCCTTCGCGCTCTCTGCGTCCCTCGCTCTCTCTGGGTCCCTCGCTCCCTCTGGTCCCTCACTCTCTCTGTGTCCCTCACTCTCTGTGTCCCTCGCTCTCTGTGTCCCTCGCTCTCTGTGTCATTCGCTCTCTCTGTGTTCCTCGCTCTCTGTGTGTCCCTCACTCTCTCTGTGTCTCTCACTCTCTCTGTGTCCCACACTCTCTCTGTGTGTCCCTCGCTCTCTGTGTCCCTCGCTCTCTCTGTGTGTCCCTTGCTCTCTGTGTTCCTCGCTCTCTCTGTGTCCCTGGCTCTGTCTGTGTGTCCCTCACTCTCTGTGTCCCACACTCTCTCTCTGTGTCACTCACTCTCTCTGTGTCCCACACTCTCTCTGTGTGTCCCTCACTCTCTGTGTCCCACACTCTCTCACTGTGTCACTCACTCTCTCTGTGTCCCACACTCTCTCTGTGTGTCCCTCACTCTCTGTGTCCCTCGCTATCTCTGTGTGTCCCTCGCTCTCTGTGTCCCTCGCTCTCTGTGTCCTCGCTCTTTCTGTGTCACTCGCGCTCTCTGTGTCCCTCACTCTCTCTGTGTCCCTCCCTTTGTGTGTCCCTCGCTCTCTCTGTGTCCCTCGCTCTGTCTGTGTTCCTCGCTCTGTCTGTGTTCCTCGCTCTGTCTGTGTCACTCGCTCTGTGTCACTCACTCTCTCTGTGTCCCTCACTCTCTCTGTGTCCCTCGCTCTCTCTGTTTCCCTCGCTCTCTGTGTTCCACACTCTCTGTGTCCCTCACTCTCTCTGTGTGTCCCTCGCTCTCTGTGTCCCTCGCTCTCTCTGTTTCCCTCGCTCTCTGTGTCCCTCGTTCTCTCTGTGCGTCCCTTGCTCCCTATGTCCCTCGCTCTCTATGTCCCTCGCTCTCTCTGTGTCCCTTGCTCTGTCTGTGTCCCTCGCTCTCTCTGTGTGTCCCTTGCTCTCTGTGTCCCTCGCTCTCTGTGTCCCTCTCTCGCTGCACCCCTCACACTCTCTCTCTGTCCCTCACTCTCTCTCGCTGTGTCCTTCACTCTCTCTCGCTGTGTCCCTCATTCTCTCGCTGTGTCCCTCACTCTCTCTCGTTGTGTCCATCACTCTCTCGCTGTGTCCCTCACTCTCTCTCTCGCTGTGTCCCTCACTCTCTCTCGCTGTGTCCCTCACTCTCTCTCGCTGTGTCCCTCACTCTCTCTCGCTGCGTCCCTCACTCTCTCTCGCTGCGTCCCTCACTGTCTCTCTCTGTGTCCCTCACTCTCTCTCGCTGTGCCCCTCACTCTCTCTTGCTGTGTCCCTCACTCTCTCTCTCTTGCCTGAAGTGCCACAAATGTTGTCAAGTGCAGTGCGAGGCGTACCTCAATGTTTCAAGTCTTACTGAGAAACTGTCAGCCCACCGGACAACATTTCTGTACAATAGGATTGAAGCACAAGTTCAAATAGTTTTGTTTCAAAGTTTAAAATACCCAGTCATTTTTCTGTGCAGCTTTCGGTATCTGTCAGTGGAATTTAGGTTATACAGGCAAATGTTAACAAGAGTATTGGGAACGGATTGGAAGTTTTGATGGAGATATTCCTGCATTATGGAAATGTGTGAGATCTATTTAGGGTTGGGGAATGGATTGATCAAAGGATGTATTTTTTTGTTATCTATATCAGACTGACAGCCTTGAAGATTCACAACTTCCATGTGCTGTGAGAAAGGATTGATTAACCAAGGCCTATTATTCAAATACTTCAGACAAGTGAATAAGCTACAGGAACATTGAATATACAGACAGAGACAAGCAGACACCTGTAATCGGAGCTTAAACTTCACGTTTGAATGTGAAGGGCTGAAATAAACAAGAGTCCACCCTGGGATTCGGTGCAATTTGAGTTCTGCTTTTCCATAAAATAAATATAACTATCTGCAATGAAAAATTCTTTGGACAGGACAGAGGGATTTTGTGAGTTAAACACAACTTCATTTCTGCCTCCATTTGGAGAGAAGATTCCTGGCCACAAAAACAAAGCTCATTGCAAAGTTTCACTTCATATTTTACATGTTGTTCACAGACAGATTTCTTCAATGAGCTGCTCTATAAATCTGGATTCAATTTGACTTTTTCTCACTGAGAGATGAAAAGTTTATTCCTGAATCAATACACGGTCATCGGCAACAACATAATTTTATTAGACAGTGAGGATCAATGGGATTTTTCACTGAAATCCTCTGATGTCAATTCCTGAGATTAGAATTTATAATGAAACAATTTAGATTCAATGAAAACGGTCAGTTTAATAACCCCAATGTCCTGACTGCCTCACGTCCTGGCACCCTCACACCCTCATGTCCCCTAACTCTCAATCCCTGACCCACTCACGCCTCCGAAACCTCAGATCCTGACCCGCTGTGTACCTCTTTCTGTGTGTGTGTCCCTTACTCTGTCTGTGTGCCCACCTCTCACTGTCCCTCTCTGTATCCCTCTCTCCCTCTGTGTCCCCCTCTCTCGCTGTCTGTGTCCTTCTATCTCACTCTATCCCTCTCTTTCACTGCGTACCTCTTTCTATCTGTCTCACTCTCTCTGTGTCCCTCTCCCTCTATGTGTCCCCGTCTCTCTGTCTCTCTGGCTGTGTTCCTCGCTCTCTCGCTGTGTCCCTCTCTCTCTCGCTGTGTCCCTCTCTCTCTCGCTGTGTACCCGTCCCTCTCGCTGTGTCCCCCTCTCTCTCTCGCTGCGTCCCTCACTCTCTCTCGCTGTGTCCCTTTCTCACTCGCTGTGCCCCTCTCTCTCTCTCGCTGCGGTCCTCACTCTCTCTCGCTGTGTCCCTTTCTCACTCTCTCTCTCGCTGCGGTCCTCTCTCTCTCGCTGTGTCCCTCTCTCTCTCGCTGTGTACCCGTCCCTCTCGCTGTGTCCCCCTCTCTCTCTCGCTGCGTCCCTCACTCTCTCTCGCTGTGTCCCTTTCTCACTCGCTGTGCCCCTCTCTCTCTCTCGCTGCGGTCCTCTCTCACTCGCTGTGTCCCTCTCTATCTCGCTGTGTCCCTCACTCTCTCGCTGTGTACCCGTCCCTCTCGCTGTGTCCCCTCTCTCTCGTTGTGTCCCTCTCTCTCTCGCTGTGTCCCTTGCTCTCTGTGTCCCTTGCTCTCTATGTCCCTTGCTCTCTCTGTGTCCCCCTCTCTCTCGTTGTGTCCCTCTCTCTCTCTCGCTGTGTCCCTTGCTCTCTCTGTCCCTCACTCTCTGTGTCCCTCGCTCTCTCTGTGTCCCTCGCTCTCTCTGTGCCCCTCGCTCTGTCTGTGTCCCTCGGTCTGTGTCCCTCACTCTCTCTGTGTCCCTCACTCTCTGTGTCCCTCGCTCTCTCTGTGTCCCTCGCTCTCTCTGTGTCCCTCGCTCTCTCTGTTTCCCTCGCTCTCAGTGTTCCTCACTCTCTGTGTTCCTCGCTCTCTCTGTGTGTCCCTCGCTCTCTATGTCCCTCGCTCTCTCTGTGTCTCTCGCTCTCTCTGTGTCCCCCACTCTCTATGTCCCTCGCTCTCTCTGTGTCCCTGGCTCTGTCTGTGTCCCTTGCTCTCTCTGTGTGTCCCTTGCTCTCTGTGTCCCTCGCTCTCTGTGTCCCTCGCTCTCTCTGTGTCCCTCACTCTCTCTGTGTCCCTCCCTTTCTGTGTGTCCCTCGCTCTCTCTGTGTCCCTCGCTCTCTCAGTGTCCCTCGGTCTGTGACCCTCGCTCTGTCTGTGTCCCTCCCTTTCTGTGTGTCCCTCGGGCTCTCTGTGTCCCTCGCTCTCTCTGTGTCCCTCACTCTCTCTGTGTCCCTCCCTTTCTGTGTGTCCCTCGCTCTCTCTGTGTCCCACGCTCTCTCTGTGTCCCTCGCTCTCTCAGTGTCCCTCGGTCTGTGACCCTCGCTCTGTCTGTGTCCCTCCCTTTCTGTGTGTCCCTCGGGCTCTCTGTGTCCCTCGCTCTCTCTGTGCCCCTCGCTCTGTCTGTGTCCCTCGGTCTGTGTCCCTCACTCTCTCTGTGTCCCTCACTCTCTGTGTCCCTCGCTCTCTCTGTGTCCCTCGCTCTCTCTGTTTCCCTCGCTCTCAGTGTTCCTCACTCTCTGTGTTCCTCGCTCTCTCTGTGTGTCCCTCGCTCTCTATGTCCCTCGCTCTCTGTGTCCCTTGCTCTCTCTGTGTCCCTGGCTCTGTCTGTGTCCCTTGCTCTCTCTGTGTGTCCCTTGCTCTCTGTGTCCCTCGCTCTCTGTGTCCCTCGCTCTCTCTGTGTCCCTCACTCTCTCTGTGTCCCTCCCTTTCTGTGTGTCCCTCGCTCTCTCTGTGTCCCTCGCTCTCTCAGTGTCCCTCGGTCTGTGACCCTCGCTCTGTCTGTGTCCCTCCCTTTCTGTGTGTCCCTCGGGCTCTCTGTGTCCCTCGCTCTCTCTGTGTCCCTCACTCTCTCTGTGTCCCTCCCTTTCTGTGTGTCCCTCGCTCTCTCTGTGTCCCACGCTCTCTCTGTGTCCCTCGCTCTCTCAGTGTCCCTCGGTCTGTGACCCTCGCTCTGTCTGTGTCCCTCCCTTTCTGTGTGTCCCTCGGGCTCTCTGTGTCCCTCGCGCTCTCTGTGTCCCTCGTGTACTGCGTCCCTCACTCTCTGTGTCCCTCGTTCTCTGTGTTAATCGCTCTCTGTGTCCCTCGTGCACTGCGTCCCTCACTCTCTGTGTCCCTCGTTCTCTGTGTTAATCGCTCTCTGTGTCCCTCGCTCTCTGTGTCCCTCACTCTCTGTGTCCCTCGTGCTCTCTGTGTCCCTCACTCTGTTTCCCTCACTCTCTGTGTCCCTCGCTCTCTGTGTCCCTTGTGCTCTGTGTCCCTCGCTCTCTCTGTCTCTCTCGCTGTGTTCCTCGCTCTCTCGCTGTGTACCCGTCCCATTCGATGTGCCCCCTCTCTCTCTCGCTGCGTCCCTCACTCTCTCTCGCTGCGTCCCACTCTCTCTCGCTGTGTCCCTCCCTCACTCGGTGTGCTCCTCTCTCTCTCTTGCTGTGCCCCTCTCTCTATCGCTGCGGTCCTCTCTCACTCGCTGTGTCCCTCTCTATCTCGCTGTGTCCCTCACTCTCTCGCCGTGTACCCGTCCCTCTCGCTGTGTCCCCCTCTCTCTCGTTGTGTCCCTCTCTCTCTCGCTGTGTCCCTTGCTCTCTGTGTCCCTTGCTCTCTGCGTCCCTTGCTCTCTGTGTCCCCCTCCCTCTCGTTGTGTCCCTCTCTCTCTCTCGCTGTGTCCCTTGATCTCTGTGTCCCTCACTCTCTGTGTCCCTCGCTCTCTCTGTGTCCCTCTTCCTCCATGTGTCCCTCGCTCTCTCTGTGTCCCTCGCTCTAGCTGTGTCCCTCGCTCTCTCTGTGTCCCTCGCTCTCTCTGTGTCCCTCGCTCTCGCTGTGTCCCTTGCTCTCTGTGTCCCTTGCTCTCTCTGTGTCCATCGCTCTCTCTGTGTCCCCCGCTCTCTCAGTGTCCCTCGGTCTGTGACCCTCGCTCTGTCTGTGTCCCTCCCTTTCTGTGTGTCCCTCGGGCTCTCTGTGTCCCTCGCGCTCTCTGTGTCCCTCGTGCACTGTGTCCCTCACTCTCTGTGTCCCTCGTTCTCTGTGTTAATCGCTCAGTGTCCCTCGCTCTCTGTGTCCCTCACTCTCTGTGTCCCTCGTTCTCTCTGTGTCCCTCACTCTCTGTTTCCCTCGTGCTCTGTGTCCCTCGCTCTTTGTGTCCCTCGCTCTCTCTGTCTCTCTCGCTGTGTTCCTCGCTCTCTCTCGCTGTGTACCCGTCCCTTTCGATGTGTCCCCCTCTCTCTCTCGCTGCGTCCCTCACTCTCTCTCGCTGCGTCCCACTCTCTCTCGCTGTGTCCCTCCCTCACTCGGTGTGCTCCTCTCTCTCTCTTGCTGTGCCCCTCTCTCTATCGCTGCGGTCCTCTCTCACTCGCTGTGTCCCTCTCTATCTCGCTGTGTCCCTCACTCTCTCGCCGTGTACCCGTCCCTCTCGCTGTGTCCCCCTCTTTCTCGTTGTGTCCCTCTCTCTCTCGCTGTGTCCCTTGCTCTCTGTGTCCCTTGCTCTCTGCGTCCCTTGCTCTCTCTGTGTCCCCCTCCCTCTCGTTGTGTCCCTCTCTCTCTCTCGCTGTGTCCCTTGATCTCTGTGTCCCTCACTCTCTGTGTCCCTCGCTCTCTCTGTGTCCCTCTTCCTCCATGTGTCCCTCGCTCTCTCTGTGTCCCTCGCTCTAGCTGTGTCCCTCGCTCTCTCTGTGTCCCTCGGTCTGTGACCCTCGCTCTGTCTGTGTCCCTCCCTTTCTGTGTGTCCCTCGGGCTCTCTGTGTCCCTCGCGCTCTCTGTGTCCCTCGTGCACTGTGTCCCTCACTCTCTGTGTCCCTCGTTCTCTGTGTTAATCGCTCAGTGTCCCTCGCTCTCTGTGTCCCTCACTCTCTGTGTCCCTCGTTCTCTCTGTGTCCCTCACTCTCTGTTTCCCTCGTGCTCTGTGTCCCTCGCTCTTTGTGTCCCTCGCTCTCTCTGTCTCTCTCGCTGTGTTCCTCGCTCTCTCGCTGCGTCCCTCACTCTCTCTCGCTGCGTCCCTCTCTCTCTCGCTGTGTCCCCCTCTCGCTCGCTGTGTTCCTCGCTCTCTCGCTGTGTCCCTCTCTCTCTCGCTGTGTACCCGTCCCTCTCGCTGTGTCCCCCTCTCTCTCTCTCGCTGTGTTCCTCGCTCACTCGCTGTGTCCCTCTCTCTCTCGCTGTGTACCCGTCCCTCTCACTGTGTACCCCTCTCTCTCGCTGTGTTCCCCGCTCTCTCGTTGTGTCCCTCTCTCTCTCTCGCTGTGTACCCGTCCCTCTCGCTGTGTCCCCCTCTCTCTCGCTGTGTCCCCCTCTCTCTATCGCTGTGTACCCCTCTCTCTCGCTGTGTTCCCCGCTCTCTCGCTGTGTTCCTCTCTCTCTTTCGCTGTGTCATAGATTATCATAGAATTTACAGTGCAGAAGGTGGCCATTCGGCCCATCGAGTCTGCACCGGCTCTTGGAAAGAGCACCCCACCCAAGGTCAACACCGCCACCCTATCCCCATAACCCAGTAACCCCACAACGCTAAGGGCAATTCTGGACACTAAGGGCAATTTATCATGGCCAATCCACCTAACCTGCACATCTTTGGACTGTGGGAGGAAACCGGAGCACCCGGAGGAAACCCACACAGACACGGGGAGGATGTGCAGACTCCGCACAGACAATGACCCAAGCCGGAATCGAACCTGGGACCCTGGAGCTGTGAAACAATTGTGCTATCCACAAAGCTACCGTGCTGTCCCACTCTCTCTCGCTGTGTCACTCCCTCACTCGGTGTGCTCCTCTCTCTCTCGCTGTGCCCCTCTCTCTCTCGCTGTATTCCTCTCTCACTCGCTGTATCCCTCTCTCTCTCGCTGTGTCCCTCACTCTCTCGCCGTGTACCCGTCCCTCTCGAAGTGTCCCCCTCTCTCTCGTTGTGTCCCTCTCTCTCTCGCTGTGTCCCTTGCTCTCTGTGTCCCTTGCTCTCTGTGTCCCTTGCTCTCTCTGTGTCCGCCTCTCTCTCGTTGTGTCCCTCTCTCTCTCTCGCTGTGTCTCTTGCTCTCTGTGTCTCTCACTCTCTGTGTCCCTCGCTCTCTCTGTGTCCCTCGCTCTCTCTGTGTCCCTCGCTCTCTCTGTGTCCCTCTTCCTCCATTTGTCCTTCGCTCTCTCTGTATCCCTCGCTCTAGCTGTGTCCCTCGCTCTCGCTGTACCCTCGCTCTCCCTGTGTCCCTCGCTCTCTCTGTGTCCCTCGCTCTCGCTGTGTCCCTTGCTCTCTGTGTCCCTTGCTCTCTGTGTCCCTCGCTCTCTCTGTGTCCATCGCTCTCTCTGTGTCCATCTCCCTCCATGTGTCACTCGCTTTCTCTGTGTCTCTCGCTCTCTCTGTGTCCCTCTCTCTCCATGTGTCCATCGCTCTCTCTGTGTCCCTCGCTCTCGCTGTGTCCCTCGCTCTCGCTGTGTCCCTCGCTCTCTATGGGTCCCTCGCTCTCGCTGTGTCCCTTGCTCTCTGTGTCCCTCGCTCTCTCTGTGTCCATCGCTCTCCCTGGGTCCCTTGCTCTCTGTGTCCCTCGCTCTCTCTGTGTGTCCCTCGCTCTCTCTGTGTCCCTCGCTCTCCCTGTGTCCCTCACTCTCTTTGTGTCCCTCGCTCTCGCTGTGTCCCTCGCTCTCTGTGTCCCTCGCTCTCTGTGTCCCTCGCTCTCTCTGTGTCCCTCGCTCTCTCTGTGTCCCTCGCTCTCGCTGTGTCCCTCGCTCTCGCTGTGTCCCTCGCTCTCTCTGGGTCCCTCGCTCTCGCTGTGTCCCTTGCTCTCTGTGTCCCTCGCTCTCTCTGTGTCCTTCGCTCTCCCTGTGTCCCTTGCTCTCTGTGTCCCTCGCTCTCTCTGTGTGTCCCTCGCTCTCTCTGTGTCCCTCGCTCTCCCTGTGTCCCTCACTCTCTTTGTGTCCCTCGCTCTCGCTGTGTCCCTCGCTCTCTGTGTCCCTCGCTCTCTGTGTCCCTCGCTCTCTGTGTCCCTCGCTCTCTCTGTGTCCCTCGCTCTCTCTGTGTCCCTCGCTCTCGCTGTGCCCCTCTCCCTCCATGTGTCCCTCGCTCTCTCTGCGTCCCTCGCTCTCTCTGTGTCCCTTGCTCTCTCTGTGTCCCTCGCTCTCTCTGTGTCCCTCTCCCTCCATGTGTGCCTCTCCCTCCATGAGTCCCTCGCCCTCTCTGTGTCCCTCGCGCTCTCTGTATCCCTCAGTCTCTGTGTCCCTCACTCTCTCTGGGTCCCACACTCTCTGTGTCCCTCGCTCTCTCTGTGTCCCTCGCTCTCGCTGTGTCCCTCGCTCTCTCTGTGTCCCTTGCTCTCTCTGTATCCCTCGCTCTCTCTGTGACCCTCTCCCTCCATGTGTCCCTCTCCCTCCATGTGTCCCCCTCTCTTTGTCTCTCTCGCTGTGTCCAACTCTCTCCCTCTGTCCCACTCTCTCTCGCTGCGTTCCTCACTGTCCCTCTCTCTCAGTCCCTCTCACTCTGTGTCCCTCTCTCTCTGTCCATCGCTCTCTGTGTCCCTCGTGCTCTCTGTGTCCCTCGCGCTCTCTGTGTCCCTCGTTCTCTCTGTGTCCCTCGTTCTCTCTGTGTCCCTCGCTCTCTCTGTGTCCCTCACTCTCTCTGTGTCCCTCCCTTTCTCTGTGTCCCTCTTTCTCTGTGTCCCTGTCTCTCCGTCTCTCTCTCAGTGCCCCTCTCTCTCTGTGTCCCTCTCTCTCTGTCCATCGCTCTCTGTGTCCCTCGTGCTCTCTGTGTCCCTCGTTCTCTCTGTGTCCCTCGCTCTCTCTGTGTCCCTCACTCTCTCTGTGTCCCTCCCTTTCTGTGTGTCCCTCGCTCTCCCTGTGTCCCTCGCTCTCTGTGTCCCTCACTCTCTGTGCCCCTCGCTCTCTCTGTGTCCCTTGCTCTCTCTGTGTCCCTCTCTCTCTGTGCCCCTCGCTCTCTCTGTGTCACTCGCTCTCTCTGTGTGTCCCTCGCTCTCTGTGCCCCTCGCTCTCTGTGTCCCTCGCTCTCTGTGTCCCTCGCTCTCTGTGCCCCTCGCTCTCTGTGTCCCTCGCTCTCTCTGTGTCCCTCACTCTCTGTGCCCCTCGCTCTCTCTGTGTCCCTCGCTCTCGCTGTGTCCCTCACTCTCTCTGTGTCCCTCCCTTTCTGTGTGTCCCTCACTCTCTCTGTGTCCCTCACTCTCTCTGTGTCCCTCGCTCTCTCTGTGTCCCTCAGTCTGTGTCCCTCGCTCTCTCTGTGTCCCTCGCTCTCTCTGTGTCCCTCACTCTCTGTGCCCCTCGCTCTCTCTGTGTACCTCGCTCTCTCTGTGTCCCTGGCTTTGTCTGTGTCACTCGCTCTCTCTGTGTGTCCCTCGCTCTCTGTGCCCCTCGCTCTCTGTGCCCCTCGCTCTCTCTGTGTCCCTCGCTCTCTCTGTGTCCCTCACTCTCTCTGTGTCCCTCGATCTCTGTGTCCCTCCCTTTCTGTGTGTCCCTCGCTCTCTCTGTGTCCCTCACTCTCTCTGTGTCCCTCCCTTTCTGTGTGTCCCTCGCTCTCTCTGTGTCCCTCGCTCTCTCTGTGTCCCTCGTGCTCTCTGTGTCCCTCGTTCTCTCTGTGTCCCTCGCTCTCTCTGTGTCCCTCACTCTCTCTGTGTCCCTCCCTTTCTGTGTGTCCCTCGCTCTCCCTGTGTCCCTCGCTCTCTGTGTCCCTCACTCTCTGTGCCCCTCGCTCTCTCTGTGTCCCTTGCTCTCTCTGTGTCCCTCTCTCTCTGTGCCCCTCGCTCTCTCTGTGTCACTCGCTCTCTCTGTGTGTCCCTCGCTCTCTGTGCCCCTCGCTCTCTGTGTCCCTCGCTCTCTGTGTCCCTCGCTCTCTGTGCCCCTCGCTCTCTGTGTCCCTCGCTCTCTCTGTGTCCCTCACTCTCTGTGCCCCTCGCTCTCTCTGTGTCCCTCGCTCTCGCTGTGTCCCTCACTCTCTCTGTGTCCCTCCCTTTCTGTGTGTCCCTCACTCTCTCTGTGTCCCTCACTCTCTCTGTGTCCCTCGCTCTCTCTGTGTCCCTCAGTCTGTGTCCCTCGCTCTCTCTGTGTCCCTCGCTCTCTCTGTGTCCCTCACTCTCTGTGCCCCTCGCTCTCTCTGTGTACCTCGCTCTCTCTGTGTCCCTGGCTTTGTCTGTGTCACTCGCTCTCTCTGTGTGTCCCTCGCTCTCTGTGCCCCTCGCTCTCTGTGCCCCTCGCTCTCTCTGTGTCCCTCGCTCTCTCTGTGTCCCTCACTCTCTCTGTGTCCCTCTCTTTCTGTGTGTCCCTCGCTCTCTCTGTGTCCCTCACTCTCTCTGTGTCCCTCCCTTTCTGTGTGTCCCTCGCTCTCTCTGTGTCCCTCGCTCTCTCTGTGTCCCTCGATCTCTGTGTCCCTCCCTTTCTGTGTGTCCCTCGCTCTCTCTGTGTCCCTCACTCTCTCTGTGTCCCTCCCTTTCTGTGTGTCCCTCGCTCTCTCTGTGTCCCTCGTGCTCTGTGTTACTCGCTCTCTGTGTCCCTCGCTCTCTGTGTCCCTCACTCTCTGCATCCCTCGCTCTCTCTGGGTCCCTTGCTCTCTCTGTGTCCCTCACTCTCTGTGTCCCTCACTCTTTCTGTTTCCCTCGCTCTCGCTGTGTCCCTCGCTCGCTCTGTGTCCCTTGCTCTCTCTGTGTCTCTCGCTCTCTCTGTGTCCCTCTCCCTCCATGTGTCCCTCTCCCTCCATGTGTCCCCCTCTCTTTGTCTCTCTCGCTGTGTCCCACCCTCTCCCTCTGTCCCACTCTCTTTCGCTGCGTTCCTCACTGTCCCTCTCTCTCAGTCCCTCTCACTCTGTGTCCCTCTTTCTCTGTGTCCCTCTCTCTCTCTGTCCTTCTCTCTCTGTCCATCGCTCTCTGTGTCCCTCACTCTCTCTGTGTCCCTCCCTTTCTGTGTGTCCCTCGCTCTCTCTGTGTCCCTGGCTTTGTCTGTGTCACTCGCTCTCTCTCTGTGTCCCTCGCTCTCTGTGCCCCTCGCTCTCTGTGTCCCTCGCTCTCTGTGTCCCTTGCTCTCTGTGCCCCTCGCTCTCTGTGCCCTTCGCTCTCTGTGTCGCTCTCTCTCTCTGTGACCCTCACTCTCTGTGCCCCTCGCTCTCTCTGTGTCCCTCGCTCTCTCGGTGTCCCTCACTCTCCCTGTGTCCCTCTCTTTCTGTGTGTCCCTCACTCTCTGTGCCCCTCGCTCTCTCTGTGTCCCTCGCACTCTCTGTGTCCCTCGTGCACTGTGTCCCTCACTCTCTGTGTCCCTCGTTCTCTGTGTTATTCGCTCTCTGTGTCCCTCGCTCTCTGTGTCCCTCGTGCTCTGTGTCCCTCGCTCTTTGTGTCCCTCGCTCTCTCTGTGTCCCTCACTCTCTGTGCCCCTCGCTCTCTCGGTGTCCCTCGCACTCTCTGTGTCCCTCGTGCACTGTGTCCCTCACTCTCTGTGTCCCTCGTTCTCTGTGTTAATCGCTCTCTGTGTCCCTCGCTCTCTGTGTCCCTCGTGCACTGTGTCCCTCACTCTCTGTGTCCCTCGTTCTCTGTGTTAATCGCTCTCTGTGTCCCTCGCTCTCTGTGCCCCTCGCTCTCTCTGTGTCCCTCACTCTCTCTGTGTCCCTCTCCCTCTCTCTCTGTGTCCCTCGATCTCTGTGTCCCTCCCTTTCTGTGTGTCCCTCGCTCTCTCTGTGTCCCTCACTCTCTCTGTGTCCCTCCCTTTCTGTGTGTCCCTCGCTCTCTCTGTGTCCCTCACTCTCTCTGTGTCCCTCCCTTTCTGTGTGTCCCTCGTTCTCTGTGTCCATGGCTTTGTCTGTGTCACTCGCTTTCTCTGTGTGTCGCTCGCTCTCTGTGCCCCTCGCTCTCTGTGCCCCTCGCTCTCTCTGTGTCCCTCGCTCTCTCTGTGTCCCTCGCTCTCTCTGTGTCCCTCACTCTCCCTGTGTCCCTCCCTTTCTGTGTGTCCCTCGCTCTCTCTGTGTCCCTCACTCTCTCTGTGTCCCTCGGTCTGTGACCCTCGCTCTGTCTGTGTCCCTCCCTTTCTGTGTGTCCCTCGGGCTCTCTGTGTCCCTCACACTCTCTGTGTCCCTCGTGCACTGTGTCCCTCACTCTCTGTGTCCCTCGTTCTCTGTGTTAATCGCTCTCTGTGTCCCTCGTGCTCTGTGTCCCTCGCTCTTTGTGTCCCTCGCTCTCTGTGTCCCTTGCTCTCTCTGTGTCCCTGGCTTTGTCTGTGTCACTCGCTCTCTCTAGTGTCCCTCGCTCTCTGTGCCCCTCGCTCTCTGTGCCCCTCGCTCTCTCTGTGTCCCTCACTCTCTCTGTGTCCCTCTCTCTCTCTCTCTGTGTCCCTCACGCTCTGGGTGTAGCTCGGTCTGTGACCCTCGCTCTGTCTGTGTCCCTCGCTCTGTCTGTGTCCCTCGGTCTGTGTCCCTCACTCTCTGTGTCCCTCACTCTCTCTGTGTCCCTCGCTCTCTCTGTTTCCCTCGCTCTCTCTGTTTCCCTCGCTCTGTCTGTGTCCCTCACTCTTTCTGTGTCGCTCACTCTCTCTGTGTCCCTCACTCTCTCTGTGTCCCTCGCTCTCTCTGTTTCCCTCGCTCTCTCTGTGTCCCTCGCTCTGTCTGTGTCCCTCGGTCTGTGTCCCTCACTCTCTGTGTCCCTCACACTCTCTGTGTCCCTCGCTCTCTCTGTTTCCCTCGCTCTCTCTTTTTCCCTCGCTCTCTGTGTTCCTCACTCTCTGTGTCCCTCACTCTCTCTGTGTGTCCCTCGCTCTCTGTGTCCCTCGCTCTCTGTGGCCCTCGCTCTCTCTGTGTGTCCCTCGCTCTCTATGTCCCTTGCTCTCTCTGTGTCCCTGGCTCTGTCTGTGTCCCTCGCTCTCTCTGTCTGTCCCTCGCTCTCTGTGTCCCTCGCTCTCTCTGTGTCCCTCACTCTCTCTGTGTCCCTCCCTTTCTGTGTATCCCTCGCTCTCTCTGTGTCCCACGCTCTCTCTGTGTCCCTCGCTCTCTCTGTGTCCCTCGGTCTGTGACCCTCGCTCTGTATGTGTCCCTCCCTTTCTGTGTGTCCCTCGGGCTCTCTGTGTCCCTCACACTCTCTGTTTCCCTCGTGCACTGTGTCCCCCACTCTCTGTGTCCCTCGTTCTCTGTGTTAATCGCTCTCTGTGTCCCTCGCTCTCTGTGTACCTCGTGCTCTGTGTCCCTCGCTCTCTCTGTGTCCCTCCCTTTCTCTGTGTCCCTCGTTCTCTCTGTGTCCCTCGTTCTCTCTGTGTCCCTCGCTCTCTCTGTGTCCCTCACTCTCTCTGTGTCCCTCCCTTTCTCTGTGTCCCTCTTTCTCTGTGTCCCTGTCTCTCCGTCTCTCTCTCAGTGCCCCTCTCTCTCTGTGTCCCTCGCTCTCTCTGTGTCCCTCACTCTCTCTGTGTCCCTCCCTTTCTCTGTGTCCCTCTTTCTCTGTGTCCCTGTCTCTCCGTCTCTCTCTCAGTGCCCCTCTCTCTCTGTGTCCCTCTCTCTCTGTCCATCGCTCTCTGTGTCCCTCGTGCTCTCTGTGTCCCTCGTTCTCTCTGTGTCCCTCGCTCTCTCTGTGTCCCTCACTCTCTCTGTGTCCCTCCCTTTCTGTGTGTCCCTCGCTCTCCCTGTGTCCCTCGCTCTCTGTGTCCCTCACTCTCTGTGCCCCTCGCTCTCTCTGTGTCCCTTGCTCTCTCTGTGTCCCTCTCTCTCTGTGCCCCTCGCTCTCTCTGTGTCACTCGCTCTCTCTGTGTGTCCCTCGCTCTCTGTGCCCCTCGCTCTCTGTGTCCCTCGCTCTCTGTGTCCCTCGCTCTCTGTGCCCCTCGCTCTCTGTGTCCCTCGCTCTCTCTGTGTCCCTCACTCTCTGTGCCCCTCGCTCTCTCTGTGTCCCTCGCTCTCGCAGTGTCCCTCACTCTCTCTGTGTCCCTCCCTTTCTGTGTGTCCCTCACTCTCTCTGTGTCCCTCACTCTCTCTGTGTCCCTCGCTCTCTCTGTGTCCCTCAGTCTGTGTCCCTCGCTCTCTCTGTGTCCCTCGCTCTCTCTGTGTCCCTCACTCTCTGTGCCCCTCGCTCTCTCTGTGTACCTCGCTCTCTCTGTGTCCCTGGCTTTGTCTGTGTCACTCGCTCTCTCTAGTGTCCCTCGCTCTCTGTGCCCCTCGCTCTCTGTGCCCCTCGCTCTCTCTGTGTCCCTCACTCTCTCTGTGTCCCTCTCTCTCTCTCTCTGTGTCCCTCGCGCTCTGGGTGTAGCTCGGTCTGTGACCCTCGCTCTGTCTGTGTCCCTCGCTCTGTCTGTGTCCCTCGGTCTGTGTCCCTCACTCTCTGTGTCCCTCACTCTCTCTGTGTCCCTCGCTCTCTCTGTTTCCCTCGCTCTCTCTGTTTCCCTCGCTCTGTCTGTGTCCCTCACTCTTTCTGTGTCGCTCACTCTCTCTGTGTCCCTCACTCTCTCTGTGTCCCTCGCTCTCTCTGTTTCCCTCGCTCTCTCTGTGTCCCTCGCTCTGTCTGTGTCCCTCGGTCTGTGTCCCTCACTCTCTGTGTCCCTCACACTCTCTGTGTCCCTCGCTCTCTCTGTTTCCCTCGCTCTCTCTTTTTCCCTCGCTCTCTGTGTTCCTCACTCTCTGTGTCCCTCACTCTCTCTGTGTGTCCCTCGCTCTCTGTGTCCCTCGCTCTCTGTGGCCCTCGCTCTCTCTGTGTGTACCTCGCTCTCTATGTCCCTTGCTCTCTCTGTGTCCCTGGCTCTGTCTGTGTCCCTCGCTCTCTCTGTCTGTCCCTCGCTCTCTGTGTCCCTCGCTCTCTCTGTGTCCCTCACTCTCTCTGTGTCCCTCCCTTTCTGTGTATCCCTCGCTCTCTCTGTGTCCCACGCTCTCTCTGTGTCCCTCGCTCTCTCTGTGTCCCTCGGTCTGTGACCCTCGCTCTGTATGTGTCCCTCCCTTTCTGTGTGTCCCTCGGGCTCTCTGTGTCCCTCACACTCTCTGTTTCCCTCGTGCACTGTGTCCCCCACTCTCTGTGTCCCTCGTTCTCTGTGTTAATCGCTCTCTGTGTCCCTCGCTCTCTGTGTACCTCGTGCTCTGTGTCCCTCGCTCTCTCTGTGTCCCTCCCTTTCTCTGTGTCCCTCGTTCTCTCTGTGTCCCTCGTTCTCTCTGTGTCCCTCGCTCTCTCTGTGTCCCTCACTCTCTCTGTGTCCCTCCCTTTCTCTGTGTCCCTCTTTCTCTGTGTCCCTGTCTCTCCGTCTCTCTCTCAGTGCCCCTCTCTCTCTGTGTCCCTCGCTCTCTCTGTGTCCCTCACTCTCTCTGTGTCCCTCCCTTTCTCTGTGTCCCTCTTTCTCTGTGTCCCTGTCTCTCCGTCTCTCTCTCAGTGCCCCTCTCTCTCTGTGTCCCTCTCTCTCTGTCCATCGCTCTCTGTGTCCCTCGTGCTCTCTGTGTCCCTCGTTCTCTCTGTGTCCCTCGCTCTCTCTGTGTCCCTCACTCTCTCTGTGTCCCTCCCTTTCTGTGTGTCCCTCGCTCTCCCTGTGTCCCTCGCTCTCTGTGTCCCTCACTCTCTGTGCCCCTCGCTCTCTCTGTGTCCCTTGCTCTCTCTGTGTCCCTCTCTCTCTGTGCCCCTCGCTCTCTCTGTGTCACTCGCTCTCTCTGTGTGTCCCTCGCTCTCTGTGCCCCTCGCTCTCTGTGTCCCTCGCTCCCTGTGTCCCTCGCTCTCTGTGCCCCTCGCTCTCTGTGTCCCTCGCTCTCTCTGTGTCCCTCACTCTCTGTGCCCCTCGCTCTCTCTGTGTCCCTCGCTCTCGCTGTGTCCCTCACTCTCTCTGTGTCCCTCCCTTTCTGTGTGTCCCTCACTCTCTCTGTGTCCCTCACTCTCTCTGTGTCCCTCGCTCTCTCTGTGTCCCTCAGTCTGTGTCCCTCGCTCTCTCTGTGTCCCTCGCTCTCTCTGTGTCCCTCACTCTCTGTGCCCCTCGCTCTCTCTGTGTACCTCGCTCTCTCTGTGTCCCTGGCTTTGTCTGTGTCACTCGCTCTCTCTGTGTGTCCCTCGCTCTCTGTGCCCCTCGCTCTCTCTGTGTCCCTGGCTTTGTCTGTGTCACTCGCTCTCTCTGTGTGTCCCTCGCTCTCTGTGCCCCTCGCTCTCTGTGCCCCTCGCTCTCTCTGTGTCCCTCGCTCTCTCTGTGTCCCTCACTCTCTCTGTGTCCCTCTCTTTCTGTGTGTCCCTCGCTCTCTCTGTGTCCCTGGCTTTGTCTGTGTCCCTCGCTCTCTCTGTGTCCCTCCCTTTCTGTGTGTCCCTCGCTCTCTCTGTGTCCCTCACTCTCTCTGTGTCCCTCCCTTTCTGTGTGCCCCTCGCTCTCTCTGTGTCCCTCACTCTCTCTGTGTCCCTCCCTTTCTGTGTGTCCCTCGCTCTCTCTGTGTCCCTCACTCTCTCTGTGTCCCTCCCTTTCTGTGTGTCCCTCGTTCTCTGTGTCCATGGCTTTGTCTGTGTCACTCGCTCTCTCTGTGTGTCCCTCGCTCTCTGTGCCCCTCGCTCTCTCTGTGTCCCTCGCTCTCTCTGTGTCCCTCGCTCTCTCTGTGTCCCTCACTCTCTCTGTGTCCCTCCCTTTCTGTGTGTCCCTCGCTCTCTCTGTGTCCCTCACTCTCTCTGTGTCCCTCGGTCTGTGACCCTCGCTCTGTCTGTGTCCCTCCTTTTCTGTGTGTCCCTCGGGCTCTCTGTGTCCCTCACACTCTCTGTGTCCCTCGTGCACTGTGTCCCTCACTCTCTGTGTCCCTCGTTCTCTGTGTTAATTGCTCTCTGTGTCCCTCGTGCTCTGTGTCCCTCGCTCTTTGTGTCCCTCGCTCTCTGTGTCCCTTGCTCTCTCTGTGTCCCTGGCTTTGTCTGTGTCACTCGCTCTCTCTAGTGTCCCTCGCTCTCTGTGCCCCTCGCTCTCTGTGCCCCTCGCTCTCTCTGTGTCCCTCACTCTCTCTGTGTCCCTCTCCCTCTCTCTCTGTCTCCCTCGCGCTCTGGGTGTAGCTCGGTCTGTGACCCTCGCTCTGTCTGTGTCCCTCGCTCTGTCTGTGTCCCTCGGTCTGTGTCCCTCACTCTCTGTGTCCCTCGCTCTCTCTGTGCCCCTCGCTCTCTCTGTTTCCCTCGCTCTCTCTGTTTCCCTCGCTCTGTCTGTGTCCCTCGGTCTGTGTCTCTCACTCTCTCTGTGTCCCTCACTCTCTCTGTGTCCCTCGCTCTCTCTGTTTCCCTCGCTCTCTCTGTGTCCCTCGCTCTGTCTGTGTCCCTCGGTCTGTGTCCCTCACACTCTGTGTCCCTCACACTCTCTGTGTCCCTCGCTCTCTCTGTTTCTCTCGCTCTCTCTTTTTCCCTCGCTCTCTGTGTTCCTCACTCTCTGTGTCCCTCACTCTCTCTTTGTGTCCCTCGCTCTCTGTGTCCCTCGCGCTCTGTGGCCCTCGCTCTCTCTGTGTGTCCCTCGCTCTCTATGTCCCTTGCTCTCTCTGTGTCCCTGGCTCTGTCTGTGTCCCTCGCTCTCTCTGTCTGTCCCTCGCTCTCTGTGTCCCTCGCTCTCTGTGTCCCTCGCTCTCTCTGTGTCCCTCGCTCTCTCTGTGTCCCTCACTCTCTCTGTGTCCCTCCCTTTCTGTGTATCCCTCGCTCTCTCTGTGTCCCACGCTCTCTCTGTGTCCCTCGCTCTGTCTGTGTCCCTCCCTTTCTGTGTGTCCCTCGGGCTCTCTGTGTCCCTCACACTCTCTGTGTCCCTCGTGCACTGTGTCCCACACTCTCTGTGTCCCTCGTTCTCTGTGTTAATCGCTCTCTGTGTCCCTCGCTCTTTGTGTCCCTCGCTCTCTCTGTGTCCCTCGCGCTCTCTGTGTAGCTCGGTCTGTGACCCTCGCTCTGTCTGTGTCCCTCCCTTTCTGTGTGTCCCTCGCTCTCGCTGTGTCCCTCGCGTTCTCTGTGTCCCTCGTCCTCTGTGTGCCTCGCTCTTTGTGTCCCTCGCTCTCTCTGTGTCCCTCGCGCTTTCTGTGTAGCTCAGTCTGTGACCCTCGCTCTGTCTGTGTCCCTCCCTTTCTGTGTGTCCCTCGCTCTCGCTGTGTCCCTCGCGCTCTCTGTGTCCCTCGCTCTCTCTGTGTCCCTCACTCTCTGTGTCCCTCACTCTCTGTGTCCCACACTCTCTGTGACCCTCCCTCTCTGTGTCCCTGGTGCTCTGTGTCCCTCGCTCTTTGTGTCCCTCGCTCTCTCTGTGTCCCTCACTCTCTCTGTGTCCCTCACTCTCTCTGTGTCGCTCACTCTCTCTGTGTCCCTCGCTCTCTCTGTGTCCCTCGCTCTCTGTGTCCCTCGCTCTCAGTTGTCCCTCGCTCTCTCTGCGTCCCTCGCTCTCTCTGTGTCCCTCACACTCTCTGTGTCCCTGGCTCTCTCTGTGTCCCTCGCTCTCAGTGTCCCTCGCTCTCTGTGTCCCTCACTCTCTCTGTGACCCTCACTCTCTGTTTCCCTCGCTCTCTCTGTGTCCCTCGCTCTGTCTGTGTCCCTCGATCTGTGACCCTCGCTCTGTCTGTGTCCCTCCCTTTCTGTGTGTCCCTCGGGCTCTCTGTGTCCCTCACACTCTCTGTGTCCCTCGTGCACTGTGTCCCTCACTCTTTGTGTCCCTCGCTCTCTCTGTGTCCCTCGCGCTCTCTGTGTAGCTCGGTCTGTGACCCTCGCACTGTCTGTGTCCCTCCCTTTCTGTGTGTCCCTCGCTCTCGCTGTGTCCCTCACGTTATCTGTGTCCCTCGTGCTCTGTGTGCCTCGCTCTTTGTGTCCCTCGCTCTCTCTGTGTCCCTCGCGCTCTCTGTGTAGCTCAGTCTGTGACCCTCGCTCTGTCTGTGTCCCTCCCTTTCTGTGTGTCCCTCGCTCTCGCTGTGTCCCTCGCGCTCTCTCTGTCCCTCGCTCTCTCTGTGTCCCTCACTCTCTCTGTGTCCCTCACTCTCTGTGTCCCTCACTCTCTGTGTCCCACACTCTCTGTGACCCTCCCTCTCTGTGTCCCTGGTGCTCTGTGTCCCTCGCTCTTTGTGTCCCTCGCTCTCTCTGTGTCCCTCGCGCTCTCTGTGTAGCTCGGTCTGTGACCCTCGCTCTGTCTGTGTCCCTCCCTTTCTGTGTGCCCTTCGCTCTCGCTGTGTCCCTCGCGCTCTCTGTGTCCCTTGCTCTCTCTGTGTCCCTCACTCTCTCTGTGTCCCTCACTCTCTCTGTGTCCCTCGATCTCCCTGTGTCGCTCACTCTCTCTATGTCCCTCGCTCTCTCTGTGTCCCTCGCTCTCTGTGTCCCTCGCTATCAGTTTGTCCCTCGCTCTCTCTGCGTCCCTCGCTCTCTCTGTGTCCCTCGCACTCTCTGTGTCCCTGGCTCTCTCTGTGTCCCTCGCTCTCTGTGTCCCTCGCTCTCTGTCCCTCACTCTCTCTGTGACCCTCACTCTCTGTGTCCCTCACTCTCTCTTTGTGTCCCTCGCTCTCTGTGTCCCTCACTCTCTGTGCCCCTCACTCTCTCTGTGTCCCTCACTCTGTGTCCCTCGCGCTCTCTGTGTCCCTCGCTCTCTCTGTGTCCCTCGCTCTCTCTGTGTCCCTCGTGCTCTGTGTTACTCGCTCTCTGTGTCCCTCGCTCTCTGTGTCCCTCACTCTCTGTATCCCTCGCGTTCTGTGTCCCTCGCTCTCTCTGTGTCCCTCGCGCTCTCTGTTTCTCACTCTCTGTGTCCCTCGCTCTCTCTGGGTCCCTTGCTCTCTCTGTGTCCCTCACTCTCTGTGTCCCTCACTCTTTCTGTTTCCCTCGCTCTCTCTGTGTCCCTCGCTCTCTGTGTCCCTCGCGCTCTCTGTGTCCCTCCCATTCTGTGTGTCCCTCGCTCTCTCTGTGTCCCTCGCTCTGTCTGTGTCCCTCGGTCTGTGTCCCTCACTCTCTGTGTCCCTCACACTCTCTGTGTCCCTCGCTCTCTCTGTTTCCCTCGCTCTCTCTGTGTCCCTCGCTCTCTGTGTCCCTCGCTCTCAGTTTGTCCCTCGCTCTCTCTGCGTCCCTCGCTCTCTCTGTGTCCCTCGCACTCTCTGTGTCCCTGGCTCTCTCTGTGTCCCTCGCTCTCTGTGTCCCTCGCTCTCTGTGTCCCTCACTCTCTCTGTGACCCTCGCTCTCTCTGTTTCCCTCGCTCTCTCTTTTTCCCTCGCTCTCTGTGTTCCTCACTCTCTGTGTCCCTCACTCTCTCTGTGTGTCCCTCGCTCTCTGTGTCCCTCGCTCTCTGTGGCCCTCGCTCTCTCTGTGTGTCTCTCGCTCTCTATGTCCCTTGCTCTCTCGGTGTCCCTGGCTCTGTCTGTGTCCCTCGCTCTCTCTGTCTGTCCCTCGCTCTCTGTGTCCCTCGCTCTCTGTATCCCTCGCTCTCTCTGTGTCCCTCGCTCTCTCTGTGTTCCTCACTCTCTCTGTGTCCCTCCCTTTCTGTGTATCCCTCGCTCTCTCTGTGTCCCACGCTCTCTCTGTGTCCCTCGCTCTCTCTGTGTCCCTCGGTCTGTGACCCTCGCTCTGTCTGTGTCCCTCCCTTTCTGTGTGTCCCACGGGCTCTCTGTGTCCCTCACACACTCTGTGTCCCTCGTGCACTGTGTCCCTCACTCTCTGTGTCCCTCATTCTCTGTGTTAATCGCTCTCTGTGTCCCTCGCTCTCTGTGTCCCTCGTGCTCTGTGTCCCTCGCTCTTTGTGTCCCTCGCTCTCTCTGTGTCCCTCGCGCTCTCTGTGTAGCTCGGTCTGTGACCCTCGCTCTGTCTGTGTCCCTCCCTTTCTGTGTGTCCCTCGCTCTCGCTGTGTCCCTCGCGTTCTCTGTGTCCCTCGTGCTCTGTGTGCCTCGCTCTTTGTGTCCCTCGCTCTCTCTGTGTCCCTCGCGCTCACTGTGTAGCTCAGTCTGTGACCCTCGCTCTGTCTGTGTGCCTCCCTTTCTGTGTGTCCCTCGCTCTCGCTGTGTCCCTCGCGCTCTCTGTGTCCCTCGCTCTCTCTGTGTCCCTCACTTTCTCTGTGTCCCTCACTCTCTGTGTCCCTCACTCTCTGTGTCCCACACTCTCTGTGACCCTCCCTCTCTGTGTCCCTGGTGCTCTGTGTCCCTCGCTCTTTGTGTCCCTCGCTCTCTCTGTGTCCCTCGCGCTCTCTGTGTAGCTCGGTCTGTGACCCTCGCTCTGTCTGTGTCCCTCCCTTTCTGTGTGCCCCTCGCTCTCGCTGTGTCCCTCACGCTCTCTGTGTCCCTTGCTCTCTCTGTGTCCCTCACTCTCTCTGTGTCCCTCACTCTCTCTGTGTCCCTCGATCTCCCTGTGTCGCTCACTCTCTCTGTGTCGCTCGCTCCCTCTGTGTCCCTCGCTCTCTGTGTCCCTCGCTCTCAGTTTGTCCCTCGCTCTCTCTGCGTCCCTCGCTCTCTCTGTGTCCCTCGCACTCTCTGTGTCCCTGGCTCTCTCTGTGTCCCTCGCTCTCTGTGTCCCTCGCTCTCTGTGTCCCTCACTCTCTCTGTGACCGTCACTCTCTGTGTCCCTCACTCTCTCTTTGTGTCCCTCGCTCTCTGTGTCCCTCACTCTCTGTGCCCCTCACTCTCTCTGTGTCCCTCACTCTCTGTGTCCCTCGCGCTCTCTGTGTCTCTCGCTCTCTCTGTGTCCCTCGCTCTCTCTGTGTCCCTCGTGCTCTGTGTTACTCGCTCTCTGTGTCCCTCACTCTCTGTATCCCTCGCGTTCTGTGTCCCTCGCTTTCTCTGTGTCCCTCGCGCTCTCTGTTTCTCACTCTCTGTGTCCCTCGCTCTCTCTGGGTCCCTTGCTCTCTCTGTGTCCCTCACTCTCTGTGTCCCTCACTCTTTCTGTGTCCCTCGCTCTCTCTGTGTCCCTCGCTCTCTGTGTCCCTCGCTCTCTCTGTGTCCCTCCCTTTCTGTGTGTCCCTCGCTCTCTCTGTGTCCCACACTCTCTCTGTGTGTCCCTCGCTCTCTGTGTCCCTCGCTCTCTCTGTGTCCCTCGCTCTCTGTGTCCCTCGCTCTCTCTGTGTCCCTCCCTTTCTGTGTGTCCCTCGCACTCTCTGTGTCCCTCACTCTCTAAGTGTCCCTCCCTTTCTGTGTGTCCCTCACTATCTCTGTGTCCCTGGCTCTCTCTGTGCCCCTCGCTCTCTCTGTGTCCCTCACTCTCTCTGTGTCCCTCCCTTTCTGTGTGTCCCTCGCTCTCTCTGTGTCCCTCACTCTCTCTGTGTCCCTCACTCTCTCTGTGTCCCTCGCTCTCTCTGTGCCCCTCGCTCTCTCTGTGACCCTCGTTCTCTCTGTGTCCCTCGCTGTCGCTGTGTCCCTCGCTCTCTCTGTGTCCCTTGTTCTCTCTGTGTCCCTCGCTCTCTGTGTCCCTTGCTCTCTCTGTGTCCCTGGCTTTGTCTGTGTCACTCGCTCTCTCTAGTGTCCCTCGCTCTCTGTGCCCCTCGCTCTCTGTGCCCCTCGCTCTCTCTGTGTCCCTCACTCTCTCTGTGTCCCTCTCCCTCTCTCTCTGTGTCCCTCGCTCTCTGTGTCCCACGCTCTCTCTGTGTCCCTCACTCTCTCTGTGTCCCTCGCTCTGTCTGTGTCCCTCGGTCTGTGTCCCTCACTCTCTCTGTGTCCCTCACTCTCTCTGTGTCCCTCGCTCTCTCTGTTTCCCTCGCTCTCTCTGTTTCCCTCGCTCTGTCTTTGTCCCTCGGTCTGTGTCCCTCACTCTCTCTGTGTCCCTCATTCTCTCTGTGTCCCTCGCTCTCTCTGTTTCCCTCGCTCTCTCTGTGTCCCTCGCTCTGTCTGTGTCCCTCGGTCTGTGTCCCTCACTCTCTGTGTCCCTCACACTCTCTGTGTCCCTCGCTCTCTCTGATTTCCTCGCTCACTCTTTTTCCCTCGCTCTCTGTGTTCCTCACTCTCTGTGTCCCTCACTCTCTCTGTGTGTCCCTCGCTCTCTGTGTCCCTCGATCTCTGTGGCCCTCGCTCTCTCTGTGTGTCCCTCGCTCTCTATGTCCCTTGCTCTCTCTGTGTCCCTCGCTCTGTCTGTGTCCCTCGCTCTCTCTGTCTGTCCCTCGCTCTCTGTGTCCCTCGCTCTCTGTGTCCCTCGCTCTCTCTGTGTCCCTCGCTCTCTCTGTGTCCCTCACTCTCTCTGTGTCCCTCCCTTTCTGTGTATCCCTCGCTCTCTCTGTGTCCCTCGCTCTCTCTGTGTCCCTCACTCTCTCTGTGTCCCTCCCTTTCTGTGTATCCCTCGCTCTCTCTGTGTCCCACGCTCTCTCTGTGTCCCTCGCTCTCTCTGTGTCCCTCGCTCTCTCTGTGTCCCTCGCTCTCTCTGTGTCCCTCACTCTCTCTGTGTCCCTCCCTTTCTGTGTGTCCCTCGCTCTCTCTGTGTCCCTCGCTCTCTCTGTGTCCCTCACTCTCTCTGTGTCCCTCCCTTTCTGTGTATCCCTCGCTCTCTCTGTGTCCCACGCTCTCTCTGTGTCCCTCGCTCTCTCTGTGTCCCTCGGTCTGTGACCCTCGCTCTGTCTGTGTCCCTCCCTTTCTGTGTGTCCCTCGGGCTCTCTGTGTCCCTCACGCTCTCTGTGTCCCTCGTGCACTGTGTCCCTCACTCTCTGTGTCCCTCGTTCTATGTGTTAATCGCTCTCTGTGTCCCTCGCTCTCTGTGTCCCTCGTGTTCTGTGTCCCTCGCTCTTTGTGTCCCTCGCTCTCTCTGTGTCCCTCGCGCTCTCTGTGTAGCTCGGTCTGTGACCCTCGCTCTGTCTCTGTCCCTCCCTTTCTGTGTGTCCCTCGCTCTCGCTGTGTCCCTCGCGTTCTCTGTGTCCCTCGTGCTCTGTGTGCCTCGCTCTTTGTGTCCCTCGCTCTCTCTGTGTCCCTCGCGCTTTCTGTGTAGCTCAGTCTGTGACCCTCGCTCTGTCTGTGTCCCTCCCTTTCTGTGTGTCCCTCTCTCTCGCTGTGTCCCTCGCGCTCTCTGCGTCCCTCGCTCTCTCTATGTCCCTCACTCTCTCTGTGTCCCTCACTCTCTGTGTACGTCACTCTATGTGTCCCACACTCTCTGTGACCCTCACTCTCTGTGTCCCTGGTGCTCTGTGTCCCTCGCTCTTTGTGTCCCTCGCTCTCTCTGTGTCCCTCGCGCTCTCTGTGTAGCTCGGTCTGTGACCCTCGCTCTGTCTGTGTCCCTCCCTTTCTGTGTGCCCCTCGCTCTCGCTGTGTCCCTCGCGCTCTCTGTGTCCCTTGCTCTCTCTGTGTCCCTCACTCTCTCTGTGTCCCTCACTCTCTCTGTGTCCCTCGATCTCCCTGTGTCGCTCACTCTCTCTGTGTCCCTCGCTCTCTCTGTGTCCCTCGCTCTCTGTGTCCCTCGCTCTCAGTTTGTCCCTCGCTCTCTCTGCGTCCCTCGCTCTCTCTGTGTCCCTCGCACTCTCTGTGTCCCTGGCTCTCTCTGTGTCCCTCGCTCTCTGTGTCCCTCGCTCTCTGTGTCCCTCACTCTCTCTGTGACCCTCACTCTCTGTGTCCCTCACTCTCTCTTTGTGTCCCTCGCTCTCTTTGTCCCTCATTCTCTGTGCCCCTCTCTCTCTCTCTGTCCCACACTCTCTGTGTCCCTCGCGCTCTCTGAGTCTTTCGCTCTCTCTGTGTCCCTCGCTCTCTCTGTGTCCCTCGTGCTCTGTGTTACTCGCTCTCTGTGTCCCTCGCTCTCTGTGTCCCTCACTCTCTGCATCCCTCGCTCTCTCTGGGTCCCTTGCTCTCTCTGTGTCCCTCACTCTCTGTGTCCCTCACTCTTTCTGTTTCCCTCGCTCTCGCTGTGTCCCTCGCTCGCTCTGTGTCCCTTGCTCTCTCTGTGTCTCTCGCTCTCTCTGTGTCCCTCTCCCTCCATGTGTCCCTCTCCCTCCATGTGTCCCCCTCTCTTTGTCTCTCTCGCTGTGTCCCACCCTCTCCCTCTGTCCCACTCTCTTTCGCTGCGTTCCTCACTGTCCCTCTCTCTCAGTCCCTCTCACTCTGTGTCCCTCTTTCTCTGTGTCCCTCTCTCTCTCTGTCCTTCTCTCTCTGTCCATCGCTCTCTGTGTCCCTCACTCTCTCTGTGTCCCTCCCTTTCTGTGTGTCCCTCGCTCTCTCTGTGTCCCTGGCTTTGTCTGTGTCACTCGCTCTCTCTCTGTGTCCCTCGCTCTCTGTGCCCCTCGCTCTCTGTGTCCCTCGCTCTCTGTGTCCCTTGCTCTCTGTGCCCCTCGCTCTCTGTGCCCTTCGCTCTCTGTGTCGCTCTCTCTCTCTGTGACCCTCACTCTCTGTGCCCCTCGCTCTCTCTGTGTCCCTCGCTCTCTCGGTGTCCCTCACTCTCCCTGTGTCCCTCTCTTTCTGTGTGTCCCTCACTCTCTGTGCCCCTCGCTCTCTCTGTGTCCCTCGCACTCTCTGTGTCCCTCGTGCACTGTGTCCCTCACTCTCTGTGTCCCTCGTTCTCTGTGTTATTCGCTCTCTGTGTCCCTCGCTCTCTGTGTCCCTCGTGCTCTGTGTCCCTCGCTCTTTGTGTCCCTCGCTCTCTCTGTGTCCCTCACTCTCTGTGCCCCTCGCTCTCTCGGTGTCCCTCGCACTCTCTGTGTCCCTCGTGCACTGTGTCCCTCACTCTCTGTGTCCCTCGTTCTCTGTGTTAATCGCTCTCTGTGTCCCTCGCTCTCTGTGTCCCTCGTGCACTGTGTCCCTCACTCTCTGTGTCCCTCGTTCTCTGTGTTAATCGCTCTCTGTGTCCCTCGCTCTCTGTGCCCCTCGCTCTCTCTGTGTCCCTCACTCTCTCTGTGTCCCTCTCCCTCTCTCTCTGTGTCCCTCGCGCTCTGGGTGTAGCTCGGTCTGTGACCCTCGCTCTGTCTGTGTCCCTCGCTCTGTCTGTGTCCCTCGGTCTGTGTCCCTCACTCTCTGTGTCCCTCACTCTCTCTGTGCCCCTCGCTCTCTCTGTTTCCCTCGCTCTCTCTGTTTCCCTCGCTCTGTCTGTGTCCCTCGGTCTGTGTCCCTCACACTCTCTGTGCCCCTCACTCTCTCTGTGTCCCTCGCTCTCTCTGTTTCCCTCGCTCTCTCTGTGTCCCTCGCTCTGTCTGTGTCCCTCGGTCTGTGTCCCTCACTCTCTGTGTCCCTCACACTCTCTGTGTCCCTCGCTCTCTCTGTTTCCCTCGCTCTCTCTTTTTCCCTCGCTCTCTGTGTTCCTCACTCTCTGTGTCCCTCACTCTCTCTGTGTGTCCCTCGCTCTCTGTGTCCCTCGCTCTCTGTGGCCCTCGCTCTCTCTGTGTGTCCCTCGCTCTCTATGTCCCTTGCTCTCTCTGTGTCCCTGGCTCTGTCTGTGTCCCTCGCTCTCTCTGTCTGTCCCTCGCTCTCTGTGTCCCTCGCTCTCTGTGTCCCTCGCTCTCTCTGTGTCCCTCGCTCTCTCTGTGTCCCTCACTCTCTCTGTGTCCCTCCCTTTCTGTGTATCCCTCGCTCTCTCTGTGTCCCACGCTCTCTCTGTGTCCCTCGCTCTGTCTGTGTCCCTCCCTTTCTGTGTGTCCCTCGGGCTCTCTGTGTCCCTCACACTCTCTGTGTCCCTCGTGCACTGTGTCCCTCACTCTCTGTGTCCCTCGTTCTCTGTGTTAATCGCTATCTGTGTCCCTCGCTCTTTGTGTCCCTCGCTCTCTCTGTGTCCCTCGCGCTCTCTGTGTAGCTCGGTCTGTGACCCTCGCTCTGTCTGTGTCCCTCCCTTTCTGTGTGTCCCTCGCTCTCGCTGTGTCCCTCGCGTTCTCTGTGTCCCTCGTCCTCTGTGTGCCTCGCTCTTTGTGTCCCTCGCTCTCTCTGTGTCCCTCGCGCTTTCTGTGTAGCTCAGTCTGTGACCCTCGCTCTGTCTGTGTCCCTCCCTTTCTGTGTGTCCCTCGCTCTCGCTGTGTCCCTCGCGCTCTCTGTGTACCTCGCTCTCTCTGTGTCCCTCACTCTCTCTGTGTCCCTCACTCTCTGTGTCCCTCACTCTCTGTGTCCCACACTCTCTGTGACCCTCCCTCTCTGTGTCCCTGGTGCTCTGTGTCCCTTGCTCTTAGTGTCCCTCGCTCTCTCTGTGTCCCTCGCGCTCTCTGTGTAGCTCGGTCTGTGACCCTCGCTCTGTCTGTGTCCCTCCCTTTCTGTGTGCCCCTCGCTCTCGCTGTGTCCCTCGCGCTCTCTGTGTCCCTTGCTCTCTCTGTGTCCCTCACTCTCTCTGTGTCCCTCACTCTCTCTGTGTCCCTCGATCTCCCTGTGTCGCTCACTCTCTCTGTGTCCCTCGCTCTCTCTGTGTCCCTCGCTTTCAGTTTGTCCCTCGCTCTCTCTGCGTCCCTCGCACTCTCTGTGTCCCTGGCTCTCTCTGTGTCCCTCGCTCTCTGTGTCCCTCGCTCTCTGTGTCCCTCACTCTCTCTGTGACCCTCACTCTCTGTGTCCCTCACTCTCTCTTTGTGTCCCTCGCTCTCTGTGTCCCTCACTCTCTGTGTCCCTCACTCTCTCTGTGCCCCTCACTCTCTCTGTGTCCCTCGCGCTCTCTGTGTCCCTCGCTCTCTCTGTGTCCCTCGCTCTCTCTGTGTCCCTCGTGCTCTGTGTTACTCGCTCTCTGTGTCCCTCGCTCTCTGTGTCCCTCACTCTTTCTGTGTCCCTCGCTCTCTCTGTGTCCCTCGCTCTGTGTGTCCCTCGCTCTCTCTGTGTCCCTCCCTTTCTGTGCGTCCCTCGCTCTCTCTGTGTCCCTCGCTCTGTCTGTGTCCCTCGGTCTGTGTCCCTCACTCTCTGTGTCCCTCACACTCTCTGTGTCCCTCGCTCTCTCTGTTTCCCTCGCTCTCTCTGTGTCCCTCGCTCTCTGTGTCCCTCGCTCTCAGTCTGTCCCTCGCTCTCTCTGCGTCCCTCGCTCTCTCTGTGTCCCTCGCACTCTCTGTGTCCCTGGCTCTCTCTGTGTCCCTCGCTCTCTGTGTCCCTCGCTCTCTGTGTCCCTCACTCTCTCTGTGACCCTCACTCTCTGTTTCCCTCGCTCTCTCTGTGTCCCTCGCTCTGTCTGTGTCCCTCGGTCTGTGTCCCTCACTCTCTGTGTCCCTCACACTCTCTGTGTCCCTCGTTCTCTCTGTTTCCCTCGCTCTCTCTTTTTCCCTCGCTCTCTGTGTTCCTCACTCTCTGTGTCCCTCACTCTCTCTGTGTGTCCCTCGCTCTCTGTGTCCCTCGCTCTCTCTGTGTCCCTCACTCTCTCTGTGTCCCTCACTCTCTCTGTGTCCCTCGCTCTCTCTGTGCCCCTCGCTCTCTCTGTGACCCTCGTTCTCTCTGTGTCCCTCGCTCTCGCTGTGTCCCTCGCTCTCTCTGTGTCCCTCGTTCTCTCTGTGTCCCTCGCTCTCTGTGTCCCTTGCTCTCTCTGTGTCCCTGGCTTTGTCTGTGTCACTCGCTCTCTCTAGTGTCCCTCGCTCTCTGTGCCCCTCGCTCTCTGTGCCCCTCGCTCTCTCTGTGTCCCTCACTCTCTCTGTGTCCCTCTCCCTCTCTCTCTCTGTCCCTCGCTCTCTGTGTCCCACGCTCTCTCTGTGTCCCTCGCTCTCTCTGTGTCCCTCGCTCTGTCTGTGTCCCTCGGCTTGTGTCCCTCACTCTCTCTGTGTCCCTCACTCTCTCTGTGTCCCTCGCTCTCTCTGTTTCCCTCGCTCTCTCTGTTTCCCTCGCTCTGTCTGTGTCCCTCGGTCTGTGTCCCTCACTCTCTCTGTGTCCCTCACTCTCTCTGTGTCCCTCGCTCTCTCTGTTTCCCTCGCTCTCTCTGTGTCCCTCGCTCTGTCTGTGTCCCTCGGTCTGTGTCCCTCACTCTCTGTGTCCCTCACACTCTCTGTGTCCCTCGCTCTCTCTGTTTCCCTCGCTCTCTCTTTTTCCCTCGCTCTCTGTGTTCCTCACTCTCTCTGTGTGTCCCTCGCTCTCTATGTCCCTTGCTCTCTCTGTGTCCCTGGCTCTGTCTGTGTCCCTCGCTCTCTCTGTCTGTCCCTCGCTCTCTGTGTCCCTCGCTCTCTGTGTCCCTCGCTCTCTCTGTGTCCCTCGCTCTCTCTGTGTCTCTCGCTCTCTCTGTGTCCCTCCCTTTCTGTGTATCCCTCGCTCTCTCTGTGTCCCACGCTCTCTCTGTGTCCCTCGCTCTCTCTGTGTCCCTCGGTCTGTGACCCTCGCTCTGTCTATGTCCCTCCCTTTCTGTGTGTCCCTCGGGCTCTCTGTGTCCCTCACACTCTCTGTGTCCCTCGTGCACTGTGTCCCTCACTCTCTGTGTCCCTCGTTCTCTGTGTTAATCGCTCTCTGTGTCCCTCGCTCTCTGTGTCCCTCGTGCTCTGTGTCCCTCGCTCTTTGTGTCCCTCGCTCTCTCTGTGTCCCTCGCGCTCTCTGTGTAGCTCGATCTGTGACCCTCGCTCTGTCTGTGTCCCTCCCTTTCTGTGTGTCCCTCGCTCTCGCTGTGTCCCTCGCGTTCTCTGTGTCCCTCGTGCTCTGTGTGCCTCGCTCTTTGTGTCCCTCGCTCTCTCTGTGTCCCTCGCGCTTTCTGTGTAGCTCAGTCTGTGACCCTCGCTCTGTCTGTGTCCCTCCTATTCTGTGTCCCTCGTTCTCTCTGTGTCCCTCACTCTCTGTTTCCCTCACTCTCTGTGTCCCTCGCTCTCTGTGTCCCTCGTGCTCTGTGTCCCTCGCTCTTTGTGTCCCTCGCTCTCTCTGTCTCACTCGCTGTGTCCCTCTCTCTCTCGCTGTGTCCCTCACTCTCTCGCTGTTTACCATTCCCTCTCGCTGTGTCCCCCTCTCTCTCGTTGTGTCCCTCTCTCTCTCGCTGTGTCCCTTGCTCTCTGTGTCCCTTGCTCTCTATGTCCCTTGCTCTCTCTGTGTCCCCCTCTCTCTCGTTGTGTCCCTCTCTCTCTCTGTCCCTCACTCTCTCTGTCCCTCACTCTCTGTGTCCCTTGCTCTCTCTGTGTCCCCCTCACTCTCTCTGTGTCCCCCTCTCTCTCTCTCTGTCCCTCGCTCTCTGTGTCCCTCACTCTCTGTGTCCCTCGCTCTCTCTGTGTCCCTCGCTCTCTCTGTGCCCCTCGCTCTGTCTGTGTCCCTCGGTCTGTGTCCCTCACTCTCTCTGTGTCCCTCGCTCTCTGTGTCCCTCGCTCTCTCTGTGTCCCTCGCTCTCTGTTTCCCTCGCTCTCAGTGTTCCTCACTCTCTGTGTTCCTCACTCTCTCTGTGTGTCCCTCGCTCTCTATGTCCCTTGCTCTCTCTGTGTCCCTGGCTCTGTCTGTGTCCCTTGCTCTCTCTCTCTGTCCCTTGCTCTCTGTGTCCCTCGCTCTCTGTGTCCCTCGCTCTCTCTGTGTCCCTCACTCTCTCTGTGTCCCTCCCTTTCTGTGTGTCCCTCGCTCTCTCTGTGTCCCTCGGTCTGTGACCCTCGCTCTGTCTGTGTCCCTCCCTTTCTGTGTGTCCCTCGGGCTCTCTGTGTCCCTCGCGCTCTCTGTGTCCCTCGTGCACTGCGTCCCTCACTCTCTGTGTCCCTCGTTCTCTGTGTTAATCGCTCTCTGTGTCCCTCGCTCTCTGTGTCCCTCACTCTCTGTGTCCCTCGTACTCTCTGTGTCCCTCACTCTGTTTCCCTCACTCTCTGTGTCCCTCGCTCTTTGTGTCCCTCGCTCTCTCTGTCTCTCTCGCTGTGTTCCTCGCTCTCTCGCTGTGTTCCTCGCTCTCTCTCGCTGTGTACCCGTCCCTTTCGATGTGTCCCCCTCTCTCTCTCGCTGCGTCCCTCACTCTCTCTCGCTGCGTCCCACTCTCTCTCGCTGCGTCCCCCTCTCTCTCGTTGTGTCCCTCTCTCTCTCGCTGTGTCCCTTGCTCTCTGTGTCCCTTGCTCTCTGCGTCCCTTGCTCTCTCTGTGTCCCCCTCCCTCTCGTTGTGTCCCTCTCTCTCTCTCGCTGTGTCCCTTGATCTCTGTGTCCCTCACTCTCTGTGTCCCTCGCTCTCTCTGTGTCCCTCTTCCTCCATGTGTCCCTCGCTCTCTCTGTGTCCCTCGCTCTAGCTGTGTCCCTCGCTCTCTCTGTGTCCCTTGCTCTCTGTGTCCCTTGCTCTCTCTGTGTCCATCGCTCTCTCTGTGTCCCTCGCTCTCTCAGTGTCCCTCGGTCTGTGACCCTCGCTCTGTCTGTGTCCCTCCCTTTCTGTGTGTCCCTCGGGCTCTCTGTGTCCCTCGCGCTCTCTGTGTCCCTCGTGCACTGTGTCCCTCACTCTCTGTGTCCCTCGTTCTCTGTGTCCCTCGCTCTCTGTGTCCCTCGTGCTCTGTGTCCCTCGCTCGTTGTGTCCCTCGCTCTCTCTGTCTCTCTCGCTGTGTTCCTCGCTCTCTCGCTGTGTCCCTCTCTCTCTAGCTGTGTACCCGTCCCTCTCGATGTGTCCCCCTCTCTCTCTCGCTGCGTCCCTCACTCTCTCTCGCTGCGTCCCTCTCTCTCTCGCTGCGTCCCTCACTCTCTCTCGCTGCGTCCCTCTCTCTCTCGCTGTGTCCCCCTCTCTCTCACTGTGTTCCTCGCTCTCTCGCTGTGTCCCTCATTCTCTCTCGCTGTGTCCCTCACTCTCTCTCGCTGTGCCCCTCACTCTCTCTTGCTGTGTCCCTCACTCTCTCTCTCTTGCCTGAAGTGCCACAAATGTTGTCAAGTGCAGTGCGAGGCGTACCTCAATGTTTCAGTCTTACTGAGAAACTGTCAGCCCACCGGACAACATTTCTGTACAATAGGATTGAAGCACAAGTTCAAATAGTTTTGTTTCAAAGTTTAAAATACCCAGTCATTTTTCTGTGCAGCTTTCGGAATCTGTCAGTGGAATTTAGGTTATACAGGCAAATGTTAACAAGAGTATTGGGAACTGATTGGAAGTTTTGATGGAGATATTCCTGCATTATGGAAATGTGTAAGATCTATTTAGGGTTGGGGAATGGATTGATCAAAGGATGTATTTTTTTGTTATCTATATCAGACTGACAGCCTTGAAGATTCACAACTTCCATGTGCTGTGAGGAAGGATTGATTAACCAAGGCCTATTATTCAAATGCTTCAGACAAGTGACAAAACAACAGTAACAGAGAATATACAAACAGAGACAAGCAGACACCTGTAATCGGAGCTTAAACTTCACGTTTGAATGTGAAGGGCTGAAATAAACAAGAGTCCACCCTGGGATTCGGTGCAATTTGAGTTCTGCTTTTCCATAAAATAAATATAACTATCTGCAATGAAAAATTCTTTGGACAGGACAGAGGGATTTTGTGAGTTAAACACAACTTCATTTCTGCCTCCATTTGGAGAGAAGATTCCTGGCCACAAAAACAAAGCTCATTGCAA
Organism: Scyliorhinus torazame; assembly: GCF_047496885.1. Classification (NCBI taxonomy): domain Eukaryota; kingdom Metazoa; phylum Chordata; class Chondrichthyes; order Carcharhiniformes; family Scyliorhinidae; genus Scyliorhinus; species Scyliorhinus torazame. The sequence continues at coordinate 21,423,784 of NC_092711.1, forward strand.
AGTTTCACTTCATATTTTACATGTTGTTCACAGACAGATTTCTTCAATGAGCTGCTCTATAAATCTGGATTCAATTTGACTTTTTCTCACTGTGAGATGAAAAGTTTATTCCTGAATCAGTACACGGTCATCGGCAACAACATAATTTTATTAGACAGTGAGGATCAATGGGATTTTTCACTGAAATCCTCTGATGTCAATTCCTGAGATTAGAATTTATAATGAAACAATTTGGATTCAATGAAAACGGTCAGTTTAATAACCCCAATGTCCTGACTGCCTCACGTCCTGGCACCCTCACACCCTCATGTCCCCTAACTCTCAATCCCTGACCCACTCACGCCTCCGAAACCTCAGATCCTGACCCGCTGTGTACCTCTTTCTGTGTGTGTGTCCCTTACTCTGTCTGTGTGCCCACCTCTCACTGTCCCTCTCTGTATCCCTCTCTCCCTCTGTGTCCCCCTCTCTCGCTGTCTGTGTCCTTCTATCTCACTCTATCCCTCTCTTTCACTGCGTACCTCTTTCTATCTGTCTCACTCTCTCTGTGTCCCTCTCCCTCTATGTGTCCCCGTCTCTCTGTCTCTCTGGCTGTGTTCCTCGCTCTCTCGCTGTGTCCCTCTCTCTCTCGCTGTGTCCCTCTCTCTCTCGCTGTGTACCCGTCCCTCTCGCTGTGTCCCCCTCTCTCTCTCGCTGCGTCCCTCACTCTCTCTCGCTGTGTCCCTTTCTCACTCGCTGTGCCCCTCTCTCTCTCTCGCTGCGGTCCTCTCTCTCTCGCTGTGTCCCTCTCTCTCTCGCTGTGTACCCGTCTCTCTCGCTGTGTCCCCCTCTCTCTCTCGCTGCGTCCCTCACTCTCTCTCGCTGTGTCCCTTTCTCACTCGCTGTGCCCCTCTCTCTCTCTCGCTGCGGTCCTCTCTCACTCGCTGTGTCCCTCTCTATCTCGCTGTGTCCCTCACTCTCTCGCTGTGTACCCGTCCCTCTCGCTGTGTCCCCTCTCTCTCGTTGTGTCCCTCTCTCTCTCGCTGTGTCCCTTGCTCTCTGTGTCCCTTGCTCTCTATGTCCCTTGCTCTCTCTGTGTCCCCCTCTCTCTCGTTGTGTCCCTCTCTCTCTCTCGCTGTGTCCCTTGCTCTCTCTGTCCCTCACTCTCTGTGTCCCTCGCTCTCTCTGTGTCCCTCGCTCTCTCTGTGCCCCTCGCTCTGTCTGTGTCCCTCGGTCTGTGTCCCTCACTCTCTCTGTGTCCCTCACTCTCTGTGTCCCTCGCTCTCTCTGTGTCCCTCGCTCTCTCTGTTTCCCTCGCCCTCAGTGTTCCTCACTCTCTGTGTTCCTCGCTCTCTCTGTGTGTCCCTCGCTCTCTATGTCCCTCGCTCTCTGTGTCCCTTGCTCTCTCTGTGTCCCTGGCTCTGTCTGTGTCCCTTGCTCTCTCTGTGTGTCCCTTGCTCTCTGTGTCCCTCGCTCTCTGTGTCCCTCGCTCTCTCTGTGTCCCTCACTCTCTCTGTGTCCCTCCCTTTCTGTGTGTCCCTCGCTCTCTCTGTGTCCCTCGCTCTCTCAGTGTCCCTCGGTCTGTGACCCTCGCTCTGTCTGTGTCCCTCCCTTTCTGTGTGTCCCTCGGGCTCTCTGTGTCCCTCGCTCTCTCTGTGTCCCTCACTCTCTCTGTGTCCCTCCCTTTCTGTGTGTCCCTCGCTCTCTCTGTGTCCCACGCTCTCTCTGTGTCCCTCGCTCTCTCAGTGTCCCTCGGTCTGTGACCCTCGCTCTGTCTGTGTCCCTCCCTTTCTGTGTGTCCCTCGGGCTCTCTGTGTCCCTCGCGCTCTCTGTGTCCCTCGTGCACTGCGTCCCTCACTCTCTGTGTCCCTCGTTCTCTGTGTTAATCGCTCTCTGTGTCCCTCGCTCTCTGTGTCCCTCACTCTCTGTGTCCCTCGTACTCTCTGTGTCCCTCACTCTGTTTCCCTCACTCTCTGTGTCCCTCGCTCTCTGTGTCCCTTGTGCTCTGTGTCCCTCGCTCTCTCTGTCTCTCTCGCTGTGTTCCTCGCTCTCTCGCTGTGTACCCGTCCCATTCGATGTGTCCCCCTCTCTCTCTCGCTGCGTCCCTCACTCTCTCTCGCTGCGTCCCACTCTCTCTCGCTGTGTCCCTCCCTCACTCGGTGTGCTCCTCTCTCTCTCTTGCTGTGCCCCTCTCTCTATCGCTGCGGTCCTCTCTCACTCGCTGTGTCCCTCTCTATCTCGCTGTGTCCCTCACTCTCTCGCCGTGTACCCGTCCCTCTCGCTGTGTCCCCCTCTCTCTCGTTGTGTCCCTCTCTCTCTCGCTGTGTCCCTTGCTCTCTGTGTCCCTTGCTCTCTGCGTCCCTTGCTCTCTGTGTCCCCCTCCCTCTCGTTGTGTCCCTCTCTCTCTCTCGCTGTGTCCCTTGATCTCTGTGCCCCTCACTCTCTGTGTCCCTCGCTCTCTCTGTGTCCCTCTTCCTCCATGTGTCCCTCGCTCTCTCTGTGTCCCTCGCTCTAGCTGTGTCCCTCGCTCTCTCTGTGTCCCTCGCTCTCTCTGTGTCCCTCGCTCTCGCTGTGTCCCTTGCTCTCTGTGTCCCTTGCTCTCTCTGTGTCCATCGCTCTCTCTGTGTCCCCCGCTCTCTCAGTGTCCCTCGGTCTGTGACCCTCGCTCTGTCTGTGTCCCTCCCTTTCTGTGTGTCCCTCGGGCTCTCTGTGTCCCTCGCGCTCTCTGTGTCCCTCGTGCACTGTGTCCCTCACTCTCTGTGTCCCTCGTTCTCTGTGTTAATCGCTCAGTGTCCCTCGCTCTCTGTGTCCCTCACTCTCTGTGTCCCTCGTTCTCTCTGTGTCCCTCACTCTCTGTTTCCCTCGTGCTCTGTGTCCCTCGCTCTTTGTGTCCCTCGCTCTCTCTGTCTCTCTCGCTGTGTTCCTCGCTCTCTCTCGCTGTGTACCCGTCCCTTTCGATGTGTCCCCCTCTCTCTCTCGCTGCGTCCCTCACTCTCTCTCGCTGCGTCCCACTCTCTCTCGCTGTGTCCCTCCCTCACTCGGTGTGCTCCTCTCTCTCTCTTGCTGTGCCCCTCTCTCTATCGCTGCGGTCCTCTCTCACTCGCTGTGTCCCTCTCTATCTCGCTGTGTCCCTCACTCTCTCGCCGTGTACCCGTCCCTCTCGCTGTGTCCCCCTCTCTCTCGTTGTGTCCCTCTCTCTCTCGCTGTGTCCCTTGCTCTCTGTGTCCCTTGCTCTCTGCGTCCCTTGCTCTCTCTGTGTCCCCCTCCCTCTCGTTGTGTCCCTCTCTCTCTCTCGCTGTGTCCCTTGATCTCTGTGTCCCTCACTCTCTGTGTCCCTCGCTCTCTCTGTGTCCCTCTTCCTCCATGTGTCCCTCGCTCTCTCTGTGTCCCTCGCTCTAGCTGTGTCCCTCGCTCTCTCTGTGTCCCTCGGTCTGTGACCCTCGCTCTGTCTGTGTCCCTCCCTTTCTGTGTGTCCCTCGGGCTCTCTGTGTCCCTCGCGCTCTCTGTGTCCCTCGTGCACTGTGTCCCTCACTCTCTGTGTCCCTCGTTCTCTGTGTTAATCGCTCAGTGTCCCTCGCTCTCTGTGTCCCTCACTCTCTGTGTCCCTCGTTCTCTCTGTGTCCCTCACTCTCTGTTTCCCTCGTGCTCTGTGTCCCTCGCTCTTTGTGTCCCTCGCTCTCTCTGTCTCTCTCGCTGTGTTCCTCGCTCTCTCGCTGCGTCCCTCACTCTCTCTCGCTGCGTCCCTCTCTCTCTCGCTGTGTCCCCCTCTCGCTCGCTGTGTTCCTCGCTCTCTCGCTGTGTCCCTCTCTCTCTCGCTGTGTACCCGTCCCTCTCGCTGTGTCCCCCTCTCTCTCTCTCGCTGTGTTCCTCGCTCACTCGCTGTGTCCCTCTCTCTCTCGCTGTGTACCCGTCCCTCTCACTGTGTACCCCTCTCTCTCGCTGTGTTCCCCGCTCTCTCGTTGTGTCCCTCTCTCTCTCTCGCTGTGTACCCGTCCCTCTCGCTGTGTCCCCCTCTCTCTCGCTGTGTCCCCCTCTCTCTATCGCTGTGTACCCCTCTCTCTCGCTGTGTTCCCCGCTCTCTCGCTGTGTTCCTCTCTCTCTTTCGCTGTGTCATAGATTATCATAGAATTTACAGTGCAGAAGGTGGCCATTCGGCCCATCGAGTCTGCACCGGCTCTTGGAAAGAGCACCCCACCCAAGGTCAACACCGCCACCCTATCCCCATAACCCAGTAACCCCACAACGCTAAGGGCAATTCTGGACACTAAGGGCAATTTATCATGGCCAATCCACCTAACCTGCACATCTTTGGACTGTGGGAGGAAACCGGAGCACCCGGAGGAAACCCACACAGACACGGGGAGGATGTGCAGACTCCGCACAGACAATGACCCAAGCCGGAATCGAACCTGGGACCCTGGAGCTGTGAAACAATTGTGCTATCCACAAAGCTACCGTGCTGTCCCACTCTCTCTCGCTGTGTCCCTCCCTCACTCGGTGTGCTCCTCTCTCTCTCGCTGTGCCCCTCTCTCTCTCGCTGTATTCCTCTCTCACTCGCTGTATCCCTCTCTCTCTCGCTGTGTCCCTCACTCTCTCGCCGTGTACCCGTCCCTCTCGAAGTGTCCCCCTCTCTCTCGTTGTGTCCCTCTCTCTCTCGCTGTGTCCCTTGCTCTCTGTGTCCCTTGCTCTCTGTGTCCCTTGCTCTCTCTGTGTCCGCCTCTCTCTCGTTGTGTCCCTCTCTCTCTCTCGCTGTGTCCCTTGCTCTCTGTGTCTCTCACTCTCTGTGTCCCTCGCTCTCTCTGTGTCCCTCGCTCTCTCTGTGTCCCTCGCTCTCTCTGTGTCCCTCTTCCTCCATTTGTCCTTCGCTCTCTCTGTATCCCTCGCTCTAGCTGTGTCCCTCGCTCTCGCTGTACCCTCGCTCTCCCTGTGTCCCTCGCTCTCTCTGTGTCCCTCGCTCTCGCTGTGTCCCTTGCTCTCTGTGTCCCTTGCTCTCTGTGTCCCTCGCTCTCTCTGTGTCCATCGCTCTCTCTGTGTCCATCTCCCTCCATGTGTCACTCGCTTTCTCTGTGTCTCTCGCTCTCTCTGTGTCCCTCTCTCTCCATGTGTCCATCGCTCTCTCTGTGTCCCTCGCTCTCGCTGTGTCCCTCGCTCTCGCTGTGTCCCTCGCTCTCTATGGGTCCCTCGCTCTCGCTGTGTCCCTTGCTCTCTGTGTCCCTCGCTCTCTCTGTGTCCATCGCTCTCCCTGGGTCCCTTGCTCTCTGTGTCCCTCGCTCTCTCTGTGTGTCCCTCGCTCTCTCTGTGTCCCTCGCTCTCTCTGTGTCCCTCGCTCTCCCTGTGTCCCTCACTCTCTTTGTGTCCCTCGCTCTCGCTGTGTCCCTCGCTCTCTGTGTCCCTCGCTCTCTGTGTCCCTCGCTCTCTCTGTGTCCCTCGCTCTCTCTGTGTCCCTCGCTCTCGCTGTGTCCCTCGCTCTCGCTGTGTCCCTCGCTCTCTCTGGGTCCCTCGCTCTCGCTGTGTCCCTTGCTCTCTGTGTCCCTCGCTCTCTCTGTGTCCATCGCTCTCCCTGTGTCCCTTGCTCTCTGTGTCCCTCGCTCTCTCTGTGTGTCCCTCGCTCTCTCTGTGTCCCTCGCTCTCCCTGTGTCCCTCACTCTCTTTGTGTCCCTCGCTCTCGCTGTGTCCCTCGCTCTCTGTGTCCCTCGCTCTCTGTGTCCCTCGCTCTCTGTGTCCCTCGCTCTCTCTGTGTCCCTCGCTCTCTCTGTGTCCCTCGCTCTCGCTGTGCCCCTCTCCCTCCATGTGTCCCTCGCTCTCTCTGCGTCCCTCGCTCTCTCTGTGTCCCTTGCTCTCTCTGTGTCCCTCGCTCTCTCTGTGTCCCTCTCCCTCCATGTGTGCCTCTCCCTCCATGTGTCCCTCGCCCTCTCTGTGTCCCTCGCGCTCTCTGTATCCCTCAGTCTCTGTGTCCCTCACTCTCTCTGGGTCCCACACTCTCTGTGTCCCTCGCTCTCTCTGTGTCCCTCGCTCTCGCTGTGTCCCTCGCTCTCTCTGTGTCCCTTGCTCTCTCTGTATCCCTCGCTCTCTCTGTGACCCTCTCCCTCCATGTGTCCCTCTCCCTCCATGTGTCCCCCTCTCTTTGTCTCTCTCGCTGTGTCCAACTCTCTCCCTCTGTCCCACTCTCTCTCGCTGCGTTCCTCACTGTCACTCTCTCTCAGTCCCTCTCACTCTGTCCCTCTCTCTCTGTCCATCGCTCTCTGTGTCCCTCGTGCTCTCTGTGTCCCTCGTTCTCTCTGTGTCCCTCGTTCTCTCTGTGTCCCTCGCTCTCTCTGTGTCCCTCACTCTCTCTGTGTCCCTCCCTTTCTCTGTGTCCCTCTTTCTCTGTGTCCCTGTCTCTCCGTCTCTCTCTCAGTGCCCCTCTCTCTCTGTGTCCCTCTCTCTCTGTCCATCGCTCTCTGTGTCCCTCGTGCTCTCTGTGTCCCTCGTTCTCTCTGTGTCCCTCGCTCTCTCTGTGTCCCTCACTCTCTCTGTGTCCCTCCCTTTCTGTGTGTCCCTCGCTCTCCCTGTGTCCCTCGCTCTCTGTGTCCCTCACTCTCTGTGCCCCTCGCTCTCTCTGTGTCCCTTGCTCTCTCTGTGTCCCTCTCTCTCTGTGCCCCTCGCTCTCTCTGTGTCACTCGCTCTCTCTGTGTGTCCCTCGCTCTCTGTGCCCCTCGCTCTCTGTGTCCCTCGCTCTCTGTGTCCCTCGCTCTCTGTGCCCCTCGCTCTCTGTGTCCCTCGCTCTCTCTGTGTCCCTCACTCTCTGTGCCCCTCGCTCTCTCTGTGTCCCTCGCTCTCGCTGTGTCCCTCACTCTCTCTGTGTCCCTCCCTTTCTGTGTGTCCCTCACTCTCTCTGTGTCCCTCACTCTCTCTGTGTCCCTCGCTCTCTCTGTGTCCCTCAGTCTGTGTCCCTCGCTCTCTCTGTGTCCCTCGCTCTCTCTGTGTCCCTCACTCTCTGTGCCCCTCGCTCTCTCTGTGTACCTCGCTCTCTCTGTGTCCCTGGCTTTGTCTGTGTCACTCGCTCTCTCTGTGTGTCCCTCGCTCTCTGTGCCCCTCGCTCTCTGTGCCCCTCGCTCTCTCTGTGTCCCTCGCTCTCTCTGTGTCCCTCACTCTCTCTGTGTCCCTCTCTTTCTGTGTGTCCCTCGCTCTCTCTGTGTCCCTCACTCTCTCTGTGTCCCTCCCTTTCTGTGTGTCCCTCGCTCTCTCTGTGTCCCTCGCTCTCTCTGTGTCCCTCGATCTCTGTGTCCCTCCCTTTCTGTGTGTCCCTCGCTCTCTCTGTGTCCCTCACTCTCTCTGTGTCCCTCCCTTTCTGTGTGTCCCTCGCTCTCTCTGTGTCCCTCACTCTCTCTGTGTCCCTCCCTTTCTGTGTGTCCCTCGTTCTCTGTGTCCATGGCTTTGTCTGTGTCACTCGCTTTCTCTGTGTGTCGCTCGCTCTCTGTGCCCCTCGCTCTCTGTGCCCCTCGCTCTCTCTGTGTCCCTCGCTCTCTCTGTGTCCCTCGCTCTCTCTGTGTCCCTCACTCTCTCTGTGTCCCTCCCTTTCTGTGTGTCCCTCGCTCTCTCTGTGTCCCTCACTCTCTCTGTGTCCCTCGGTCTGTGACCCTCGCTCTGTCTGTGTCCCTCCCTTTCTGTGTGTCCCTCGGGCTCTCTGTGTCCCTCACACTCTCTGTGTCCCTCGTGCACTGTGTCCCTCACTCTCTGTGTCCCTCGTTCTCTGTGTTAATCGCTCTCTGTGTCCCTCGTGCTCTGTGTCCCTCGCTCTTTGTGTCCCTCGCTCTCTGTGTCCCTTGCTCTCTCTGTGTCCCTGGCTTTGTCTGTGTCACTCGCTCTCTCTAGTGTCCCTCGCTCTCTGTGCCCCTCGCTCTCTCTGTGTCCCTCACTCTCTCTGTGTCCCTCTCTCTCTCTCTCTGTGTCCCTCGCGCTCTGGGTGTAGCTCGGTCTGTGACCCTCGCTCTGTCTGTGTCCCTCGCTCTGTCTGTGTCCCTCGGTCTGTGTCCCTCACTCTCTGTGTCCCTCACTCTCTCTGTGTCCCTCGCTCTCTCTGTTTCCCTCGCTCTCTCTGTTTCCCTCGCTCTGTCTGTGTCCCTCACTCTTTCTGTGTCGCTCACTCTCTCTGTGTCCCTCACTCTCTCTGTGTCCCTCACTCTCTCTGTGTCCCTCGCTCTCTCTGTTTCCCTCGCTCTGTCTGTGTCCCTCGGTCTGTGTCCCTCACTCTCTGTGTCCCTCACACTCTCTGTGTCCCTCGCTCTCTCTATTTCCCTCGCTCTCTCTTTTTCCCTCGCTCTCTGTGTTCCTCACTCTCTGTGTCCCTCACTCTCTCTGTGTGTCCCTCGCTCTCTGTGTCCCTCGCTCTCTGTGGCCCTCGCTCTCTCTGTGTGTCCCTCGCTCTCTATGTCCCTTGCTCTCTCTGTGTCCCTGGCTCTGTCTGTGTCCCTCGCTCTCTCTGTCTGTCCCTCGCTCTCTGTGTCCCTCGCTCTCTCTGTGTCCCTCACTCTCTCTGTGTCCCTCCCTTTCTGTGTATCCCTCGCTCTCTCTGTGTCCCACGCTCTCTCTGTGTCCCTCGCTCTCTCTGTGTCCCTCGGTCTGTGACCCTCGCTCTGTATGTGTCCCTCCCTTTCTGTGTGTCCCTCGGGCTCTCTGTGTCCCTCACACTCTCTGTGTCCCTCGTGCACTGTGTCCCCCACTCTCTGTGTCCCTCGTTCTCTGTGTTAATCGCTCTCTGAGTCCCTCGCTCTCTGTGTACCTCGTGCTCTGTGTCCCTCGCTCTCTCTGTGTCCCTCCCTTTCTCTGTGTCCCTCGTTCTCTCTGTGTCCCTCGTTCTCTCTGTGTCCCTCGCTCTCTCTGTGTCCCTCACTCTCTCTGTGTCCCTCCCTTTCTCTGTGTCCCTCTTTCTCTGTGTCCCTGTCTCTCCGTCTCTCTCTCAGTGCCCCTCTCTCTCTGTGTCCCTCGCTCTCTCTGTGTCCCTCACTCTCTCTGTGTCCCTCCCTTTCTCTGTGTCCCTCTTTCTCTGTGTCCCTGTCTCTCCGTCTCTCTCTCAGTGCCCCTCTCTCTCTGTGTCCCTCTCTCTCTGTCCATCGCTCTCTGTGTCCCTCGTGCTCTCTGTGTCCCTCGTTCTCTCTGTGTCCCTCGCTCTCTCTGTGTCCCTCACTCTCTCTGTGTCCCTCCCTTTCTGTGTGTCCCTCGCTCTCCCTGTGTCCCTCGCTCTCTGTGTCCCTCACTCTCTGTGCCCCTCGCTCTCTCTGTGTCCCTTGCTCTCTCTGTGTCCCTCTCTCTCTGTGCCCCTCGCTCTCTCTGTGTCACTCGCTCTCTCTGTGTGTCCCTCGCTCTCTGTGCCCCTCGCTCTCTGTGTCCCTCGCTCTCTGTGTCCCTCGCTCTCTGTGCCCCTCGCTCTCTGTGTCCCTCGCTCTCTCTGTGTCCCTCACTCTCTGTGCCCCTCGCTCTCTCTGTGTCCCTCGCTCTCGCTGTGTCCCTCACTCTCTCTGTGTCCCTCCCTTTCTGTGTGTCCCTCACTCTCTCTGTGTCCCTCACTCTCTCTGTGTCCCTCGCTCTCTCTGTGTCCCTCAGTCTGTGTCCCTCGCTCTCTCTGTGTCCCTCGCTCTCTCTGTGTCCCTCACTCTCTGTGCCCCTCGCTCTCTCTGTGTACCTCGCTCTCTCTGTGTGCCTGGCTTTGTCTGTGTCACTCGCTCTCTCTGTGTGTCCCTCGCTCTCTGTGCCCCTCGCTCTCTGTGCCCCTCGCTCTCTCTGTGTCCCTCGCTCTCTCTGTGTCCCTCACTCTCTCTGTGTCCCTCTCTTTCTGTGTGTCCCTCGCTCTCTCTGTGTCCCTCACTCTCTCTGTGTCCCTCCCTTTCTGTGTGTCCCTCGCTCTCTCTGTGTCCCTCGCTCTCTCTGTGTCCCTCGATCTCTGTGTCCCTCCCTTTCTGTGTGTCCCTCGCTCTCTCTGTGTCCCTCACTCTCTCTGTGTCCCTCCCTTTCTGTGTGTCCCTCGCTCTCTCGGTGTCCCTCACTCTCTCTGTGTCCCTCCCTTTCTGTGTGTCCCTCGTTCTCTGTGTCCATGGCTTTGTCTGTGTCACTCGCTTTCTCTGTGTGTCGCTCGCTCTCTGTGCCCCTCGCTCTCTGTGCCCCTCGCTCTCTCTGTGTCCCTCGCTCTCTCTGTGTCCCTCGCTCTCTCTGTGTCCCTCGCTCTCTCTGTGTCCCTCACTCTCTCTGTGTCCCTCCCTTTCTGTGTGTCCCTCGCTCTCTCTGTGTCCCTCACTCTCTCTGTGTCCCTCGGTCTGTGACCCTCGCTCTGTCTGTGTCCCTCCCTTTCTGTGTGTCCCTCGGGCTCTCTGTGTCCCTCACACTCTCTGTGTCCCTCGTGCACTGTGTCCCTCACTCTCTGTGTCCCTCGTTCTCTGTGTTAATCGCTCTCTGTGTCCCTCGTGCTCTGTGTCCCTCGCTCTTTGTGTCCCTCGCTCTCTGTGTCCCTTGCTCTCTCTGTGTCCCTGGCTTTGTCTGTGTCACTCGCTCTCTCTAGTGTCCCTCGCTCTCTGTGCCCCTCGCTCTCTGTGCCCCTCGCTCTCTCTGTGTCCCTCACTCTCTCTGTGTCCCTCTCTCTCTCTCTCTGTGTCCCTCGCGCTCTGGGTGTAGCTCGGTCTGTGACCCTCGCTCTGTCTGTGTCCCTCGCTCTGTCTGTGTCCCTCGGTCTGTGTCCCTCACTCTCTATGTCCCTCACTCTCTCTGTGTCCCTCGCTCTCTCTGTTTCCCTCGCTCTCTCTGTTTCCCTCGCTCTGTCTGTGTCCCTCACTCTTTCTGTGTCGCTCACTCTCTCTGTGTCCCTCACTCTCTCTGTGTCCCTCGCTCTCTCTGTTTCCCTCGCTCTCTGTGTCCCTCGCTCTGTCTGTGTCCCTCGGTCTGTGTCCCTCACTCTCTGTGTCCCTCACACTCTCTGTGTCCCTCGCTCTCTCTGTTTCCCTCGCTCTCTCTTTTTCCCTCGTTCTCTGTGTCCCTCGTGCTCTGTGTGCCTCGCTCTTTGTGTCCCTCGCTCTCTCTGTGTCCCTCGCGCTCTCTGTGTAGCTCAGTCTGTGTCCCTCACTCTTTCTGTGTCGCTCACTCTCTCTGTGTCCCTCACTCTCTCTGTGTCCCTCGCTCTCTCTGTTTCCCTCGCTCTCTCTGTGTCCCTCGCTCTGTCTGTGTCCCTCGGTCTGTGTCCCTCACTCTCTGTGTCCCTCACACTCTCTGTGTCCCTCGCTCTCTCTATTTCCCTCGCTCTCTCTTTTTCCCTCGCTCTCTGTGTTCCTCACTCTCTGTGTCCCTCACTCTCTCTGTGTGTCCCTCGCTCTCTGTGTCCCTCGCTCTCTGTGGCCCTCGCTCTCTCTGTGTGTCCCTCGCTCTCTATGTCCCTTGCTCTCTCTGTGTCCCTGGCTCTGTCTGTGTCCCTCGCTCTCTCTGTCTGTCCCTCGCTCTCTGTGTCCCTCGCTCTCTCTGTGTCCCTCACTCTCTCTGTGTCCCTCCCTTTCTGTGTATCCCTCGCTCTCTCTGTGTCCCACGCTCTCTCTGTGTCCCTCGCTCTCTCTGTGTCCCTCGGTCTGTGACCCTCGCTCTGTATGTGTCCCTCCCTTTCTGTGTGTCCCTCGGGCTCTCTGTGTCCCTCACACTCTCTGTGTCCCTCGTGCACTGTGTCCCCCACTCTCTGTGTCCCTCGTTCTCTGTGTTAATCGCTCTCTGTGTCCCTCGCTCTCTGTGTACCTCGTGCTCTGTGTCCCTCGCTCTCTCTGTGTCCCTCCCTTTCTCTGTGTCCCTCGTTCTCTCTGTGTCCCTCGTTCTCTCTGTGTCCCTCGCTCTCTCTGTGTCCCTCACTCTCTCTGTGTCCCTCCCTTTCTCTGTGTCCCTCTTTCTCTGTGTCCCTGTCTCTCCGTCTCTCTCTCAGTGCCCCTCTCTCTCTGTGTCCCTCGCTCTCTCTGTGTCCCTCACTCTCTCTGTGTCCCTCCCTTTCTCTGTGTCCCTCTTTCTCTGTGTCCCTGTCTCTCCGTCTCTCTCTCAGTGCCCCTCTCTCTCTGTGTCCCTCTCTCTCTGTCCATCGCTCTCTGTGTCCCTCGTGCTCTCTGTGTCCCTCGTTCTCTCTGTGTCCCTCGCTCTCTCTGTGTCCCTCACTCTCTCTGTGTCCCTCCCTTTCTGTGTGTCCCTCGCTCTCCCTGTGTCCCTCGCTCTCTGTGTCCCTCACTCTCTGTGCCCCTCGCTCTCTCTGTGTCCCTTGCTCTCTCTGTGTCCCTCTCTCTCTGTGCCCCTCGCTCTCTCTGTGTCACTCGCTCTCTCTGTGTGTCCCTCGCTCTCTGTGCCCCTCGCTCTCTGTGTCCCTCGCTCTCTGTGTCCCTCGCTCTCTGTGCCCCTCGCTCTCTGTGTCCCTCGCTCTCTCTGTGTCCCTCACTCTCTGTGCCCCTCGCTCTCTCTGTGTCCCTCGCTCTCGCTGTGTCCCTCACTCTCTCTGTGTCCCTCCCTTTCTGTGTGTCCCTCACTCTCTCTGTGTCCCTCACTCTCTCTGTGTCCCTCGCTCTCTCTGTGTCCCTCAGTCTGTGTCCCTCGCTCTCTCTGTGTCCCTCGCTCTCTCTGTGTCCCTCACTCTCTGTGCCCCTCGCTCTCTCTGTGTACCTCGCTCTCTCTGTGTCCCTGGCTTTGTCTGTGTCACTCGCTCTCTCTGTGTGTCCCTCGCTCTCTGTGCCCCTCGCTCTCTGTGCCCCTCGCTCTCTCTGTGTCCCTCGCTCTCTCTGTGTCCCTCACTCTCTCTGTGTCCCTCTCTTTCTGTGTGTCCCTCGCTCTCTCTGTGTCCCTCACTCTCTCTGTGTCCCTCCCTTTCTGTGTGTCCCTCGCTCTCTCTGTGTCCCTCGCTCTCTCTGTGTCCCTCGATCTCTGTGTCCCTCCCTTTCTGTGTGTCCCTCGCTCTCTCTGTGTCCCTCACTCTCTCTGTGTCCCTCCCTTTCTGTGTGTCCCTCGCTCTCTCTGTGTCCCTCACTCTCTCTGTGTCCCTCCCTTTCTGTGTGTCCCTCGTTCTCTGTGTCCATGGCTTTGTCTGTGTCACTCGCTTTCTCTGTGTGTCGCTCGCTCTCTGTGCCCCTCGCTCTCTGTGCCCCTCGCTCTCTCTGTGTCCCTCGCTCTCTCTGTGTCCCTCGCTCTCTCTGTGTCCCTCACTCTCTCTGTGTCCCTCCCTTTCTGAGTGTCCCTCGCTCTCTCTGTGTCCCTCACTCTCTCTGTGTCCCTCGGTCTGTGACCCTCGCTCTGTCTGTGTCCCTCCCTTTCTGTGTGTCCCTCGGGCTCTCTGTGTCCCTCACACTCTCTGTGTCCCTCGTGCACTGTGTCCCTCACTCTCTGTGTCCCTCGTTCTCTGTGTTAATCGCTCTCTGTGTCCCTCGTGCTCTGTGTCCCTCGCTCTTTGTGTCCCTCGCTCTCTGTGTCCCTTGCTCTCTCTGTGTCCCTGGCTTTGTCTGTGTCACTCGCTCTCTCTAGTGTCCCTCGCTCTCTGTGCCCCTCGCTCTCTCTGTGTCCCTCACTCTCTCTGTGTCCCTCTCTCTCTCTCTCTGTGTCCCTCGCGCTCTGGGTGTAGCTCGGTCTGTGACCCTCGCTCTGTCTGTGTCCCTCGCTCTGTCTGTGTCCCTCGGTCTGTGTCCCTCACTCTCTGTGTCCCTCACTCTCTCTGTGTCCCTCGCTCTCTCTGTTTCCCTCGCTCTCTCTGTTTCCCTCGCTCTGTCTGTGTCCCTCACTCTTTCTGTGTCGCTCACTCTCTCTGTGTCCCTCACTCTCTCTGTGTCCCTCGCTCTCTCTGTTTCCCTCGCTCTCTCTGTGTCCCTCGCTCTGTCTGTGTCCCTCGGTCTGTGTCCCTCACTCTCTGTGTCCCTCACACTCTCTGTGTCCCTCGCTCTCTCTGTTTCCCTCGCTCTCTCTTTTTCCCTCGTTCTCTGTGTCCCTCGTGCTCTGTGTGCCTCGCTCTTTGTGTCCCTCGCTCTCTCTGTGTCCCTCGCGCTCTCTGTGTAGCTCAGTCTGTGGCCCTCGCTCTGTCTGTGTCCCTCCCTTTCTGTGTGTCCCTCGCTCTCGCTGTGTCCCTCGCGCTCTCTGTGTCCCTCGCTCTCTCTGTGTCCCTCACTCTCTCTGTGTCCCTCACTCTCTGTGTCCCTCACTCTCTGTGTCCCACACTCTCTGTGACCCTCCCTCTCTGTGTCCCTGGTGCTCTGTGTCCCTCGCTCTTAGTGTCCCTCGCTCTCTCTGTGTCCCTCGCGCTCTCTGTGTAGCTCGGTCTGTGACCCTCGCTCTGTCTGAGTCCCTCCCTTTCTGTGTGCCCCTCGCTCTCGCTGTGTCCCTCGCGCTCTCTGTGTCCCTTGCTCTCTCTGTGTCCCTCACTCTCTCTGTGTCCCTCACTCTCTCTGTGTCCCTCGATCTCCCTGTGTCGCTCACTCTCTCTGTGTCCCTCGCTCTCTCTGTGTCCCTCGCTCTCAGTTTGTCCCTCGCTCTCTCTGCGTCCCTCGCACTCTCTGTGTCCCTGGCTCTCTCTGTGTCCCTCGCTCTCTGTGTCCCTCGCTCTCTGTGTCCCTCACTCTCTCTGTGACCCTCACTCTCTGTGTCCCTCACTCTCTCTTTGTGTCCCTCGCTCTCTGTGTCCCTCACTCTCTGTGTCCCTCACTCTCTCTGTGCCCCTCACTCTCTCTGTGTCCCTCGCGCTCTCTGTGTCCCTCGCTCTCTCTGTGTCCCTCGCTCTCTCTGTGTCCCTCGTGCTCTGTGTTACTCGCTCTCTGTGTCCCTCGCTCTCTGTGTCCCTCACTCTTTCTGTGTCCCTCGCTCTCTCTGTGTCCCTCGCTCTGTGTGTCCCTCGCTCTCTCTGTGTCCCTCCCTTTCTGTGTGTCCCTCGCTCTCTCTGTGTCCCTCGCTCTGTCTGTGTCCCTCGGTCTGTGTCCCTCACTCTCTGTGTCCCTCACACTCTCTGTGTCCCTCGCTCTCTATGTTTCCCTCGCTCTCTCTGTGTCCCTCGCTCTCTGTGTCCCTCGCTCTCAGTCTGTCCCTCGCTCTCTCTGCGTCCCTCGCTCTCTCTGTGTCCCTCGCACTCTCTGTGTCCCTGGCTCTCTCTGTGTCCCTCGCTCTCTGTGTCCCTCGCTCTCTGTGTCCCTCACTCTCTCTGTGACCCTCACTCTCTGTTTCCCTCGCTCTCTCTGTGTCCCTCGCTCTGTCTGTGTCCCTCGGTCTGTGTCCCTCACTCTCTGTGTCCCTCACACTCTCTGTGTCCCTCGTTCTCTCTGTTTCCCTCGCTCTCTCTTTTTCCCTCGCTCTCTGTGTTCCTCACTCTCTGTGTCCCTCACTCTCTCTGTGTGTCCCTCGCTCTCTGTGTCCCTCGCTCTCTGTGGCCCTCGCTCTCTCTGTGTGTCCCTCGCTCTCAATGTCCCTTGCTCTCTCTGTGTCCCTGGCTCTGTCTGTGTCCCTCGCTCTCTCTGTCTGCCCCTCGCTCTCTATGTCCCTCGCTCTCTGTGTCCCTCGCTCTCTCTGTGTCCCTCGCTCTCTCTGTGTCCCTCACTCTCTCTGTGTCCCTTCCTTTCTGTGTATCCCTCGCTCTCTCTGTGTCCCACGCTCTCTCTGTGTCCCTCGCTCTCTCTGTGTCCCTCGGTCTGTGACCCTCGCTCTGTCTGTGTCCCTCCCTTTCTGTGTGTCCCTCGGGCTCTCTGTGTCCCTCACACTCTCTGTGTCCCTCGTGCACTGTGTCCCTCACTCTCTGTGTCCCTCATTCTCTGTGTTAATCGCTCTCTGTGTCCCTCGCTCTCTGTGTCCCTCGTGCTCTGTGTCCCTCGCTCTTTGTGTCCCTCGCTCTCTCTGTGTCCCTCGCGCTCTCTGTGTAGCTCGGTCTGTGACCCTCGCTCTGTCTGTGTCCCTCCCTTTCTGTGTGTCCCTCGCTCTCGCTGTGTCCCTCGCGTTCTCTGTGTCCCTCGTGCTCTGTGTGCCTCGCTCTTTGTGTCCCTCGCTCTCTCTGTGTCCCTCGCGCTCTCTGTGTAGCTCAGTCTGTGACCCTCGCTCTGTCTGTGTGCCTCCCTTTCTGTGTGTCCCTCGCTCTCGCTGTGTCCCTCGCGCTCTCTGTGTCCCTCGCTCCCTCTGTGTCCCTCACTCTCTCTGTTACCCTCGCTCTCCCTGAGTCGCTCACTCTCTCTGTGTCCCACACTCTCTGTGACCCTCCCTCTCTGTGTCCCTGGTGCTCTGTGTCCCTCGCTCTTTGTGTCCCTCGCTCTCTCTGTGTCCCTCGCTCTCTGTGTCCCTCGCTCTCTCTGTGTCCCTCGCTCTGTCTGTGTCCCTCCCTTTCTGTGTGCCCCTCGCTCTCGCTGTGTCCCTCACGCTCTCTGTGTCCCTTGCTCTCTCAGTGTCCCTCACTCTCTCTGTCCCTCACTCTCTCTGTGTCCCTCGATCTCCCTGTGTCGCTCACTCTCTCTGTGTCCCTCGCTCTCTCTGTGTCCCTCGGTCTGTGTCCCTCGATCTCTCTGTGTCCCTCGCTCTCTCTGTGTCCCTCACTCTCTCTGTGTCCCTCGCACTCTCTGTGTCCCTGGCTCTCTCTGTGTCCCTCGCTATCTGTGCCCCTCGCTCTCTCTGTGTCCCTGGCTTTGTCTGTGTCACTCGCTCTCTCTGTGTGTCCCTCACTCTCTGTGCCCCTCGCTCTCTCTGTGTCCCTCACTCTCTCTGTGTCCCTCCCTTTCTGTGTGCCCCTCGCTCTCTCTGTGTCCCTGGCTTTGTCTGTGTCACTCGCTCTCTGTGTGTCCCTCGCTCTCTCTGTGTCCCTCGTGCTCTGTGTTACTCGCTCTCTCTGTGGCCCTCGCTCTCTCTGTGTCCCTCACTCTCTGTATCCCTCGCGTTCTGTTTCCCTCGCTCTCTCTGTGTCACTCGCGCTCTCTGTTTCTCACTCTCTGTGTCCCTCGCTCTCTCTGGGTCCCTTGCTCTCTCTGTGTCCCTCACTCTCTGTGTCCCTCACTCTTTCTGTGTCCCTCGCTCTCTCTGTCTCCCTCGCTCTCTGTGTCCCTCGCTCTCTCTGTGTCCCTCCCTTTCTGTGTGTCCCTCGCTCTCTCTGTGTCCCACACTCTCTCTGTGTGTCCCTCGCTCTCTGTGTCCCTCGCTCTCTCTGTGTCCCTCGCTCTCTGTGTCCCTTGCTCTCTCTGTGTCCCTCACTCTCTAAGTGTCCCTCCCTTTCTGTGTGTCCCTCGCTCTCTCTGTGTCCCTCCCTTTCTGTGTGTCCCTCGCTCTCTCTGTGTCCCTCACTCTCTCTGTGTCCCTCACTCTCTCTGTGTCCCTCGCTCTCTCTGTGCCCCTCGCTCTCTCTGTGACCCTCGTTCTCTCTGTGTCCCTCGCTGTCGCTGTGTCCCTCGCTCTCTCTGTGTCCCTTGTTCTCTCTGTGTCCATCGCTCTCTGTGTCCCTTGCTCTCTCTGTGTCCCTGGCTTTGTCTGTGTCACTCGCTCTCTCTAGTGTCCCTCGCTCTCTGTGCCCCTCGCTCTCTGTGCCCCTCGCTCTCTCTGTGTCCCTCACTCTCTCTGTGTCCCTCTCCCTCTCTCTCTGTGTCCCTCGCTCTCTGTGTCCCACGCTCTCTCTGTGCCCCTCGCTCTCTGTGCCCCTCGCTCTCTCTGTGTCCCTCACTCTCTCTGTGTCCCTCTCCCTCTCTCTCTGTGTCCCTCGCTCTCTGTGTCCCACGCTCTCTCTGTGTCCCTCGCTCTCTCTGTGTCCCTCGCTCTGTCTGTGTCCCTCGGTCTGTGTCCCTCACTCTCTCTGTGTCCCTCACTCTCTCTGTGTCCCTCGCTCTCTCTGTTTGCCTCGCTCTCTCTGTGTCCCTCGCTCTGTCTGTGTCCCTCGGTCTGTGTCCCTCACTCTCTGTGTCCCTCACACTCTCTGTGTCCCTCGCTCTCTCTGTTTCCCTCGCTCACTCTTTTTCCCTCGCTCTCTGTATTCCTCACTCTCTGTGTCCCTCACTCTCTCTGTGTGTCCCTCGCTCTCTGTGTCCCTCGATCTCTGTGGCCCTCGCTCTCTCTGTGTGTCCCTCGCTCTCTATGTCCCTTGCTCGCTCTGTGTCCCTGGCTCTGTCTATGTCCCTCGCTCTCTCTGTCTGTCCCTCGCTCTCTGTGTCCCTCGCTCTCTCTGTGTCCCTCGCTCTCTCTGTGTCCCTCACTCTCTGTGCCCCTCGCTCTCTGTGTCCCTCGCTCTCTCTGTGTCCCTCACTCTCTGTGCCCCTCGCTCTCTCTGTGTCCCTCGCTCTCTCTGTGTCCCTCGTTCTCTCTGTGTCCCTCGCTCTCTGTGTCCCTTGCTCTCTCTGTGTCCCTGGCTTTGTCTGTGTCACTCGCTCTCTCTAGTGTCCCTCGCTCTCTGTGCCCCTCGCTCTCTGTGCCCCTCGCTCTCTCTGTGTCCCTCACTCTCTCTGTGTCCCTCTCCCTCTCTCTCTGTGTCCCTCGCTCTCTGTGTCCCACGCTCTCCCTGTGTCCCTCGCTCTCTCTGTGTCCCTCGCTCTGTCTGTGTCCCTCGGTCTGTGTCCCTCACTCTCTCTGTGTCCCTCACTCTCTCTGTTTCCCTCGCTCTGTCTGTGTCCGTCGCTCTCTCTGTTTCCCTCGCTCTCTCTGTTTCCCTCGCTCTGTCTGTGTCCCTCGGTCTGTGTCCCTCACTCTCTCTGTGTCCCTCACTCTCTCTGTGTTCCTCGCTCTCTCTGTTTTCCTCGCTCTCTCTGTGTCCCTCGCTCTGTCTGTGTCCCTCGGTCTGTGTCCCTCACTCTCTGTGTCCCTCACACTCTCTGTGTCCCTCGCTCTCTCTGTTTCCCTCGCTCTCTCTTTTTCCCTCGCTCTCTGTGTTCCTCACTCTCTGTGTCCCTCACTCTCTCTGTGTGTCCCTCGCTCTCTGTGTCCCTCGCTCTCTGTGGCCCTCGCTCTCTCTGTGTGTCCCTCGCTCTCTATGTCCCTTGCTCTCTCTGTGTCCCTGGCTCTGTCTGTGTCCCTCGCTCTCTCTGTCTGTCCCTCGCTCTCTGTGTCCCTCGCTCTCGCTGTGTCCCTCGCTCTCTCTGTGTCCCTCGCTCTCGCTGCGTCCCTCGCTCTTTGTGTCCCTCGCTCTCTCTGTGTCCCTCGCGCTCTTTGTGCAGCTCGGTCTGTGACCCTCGCTCTGTCTGTGTCCCTCCCTTTCTGTGTGTCCCTCGCTCTCGCTGTGTCCCTCGCGTTCTCTGTGTCCCTCGTGCTCTGTGTGCCTCGCTCTTTGTGTCCCTCGCTCTCTCTGTGTCCCTCGCGCTTTCTGTGTAGCTCAGTCTGCGACCCTCGCTCTGTCAGTGTCCCTCCCTTTCTGTGTGTCCCTCGCTCTCGCTGTGTCCCTCGCGCTCTCTGCGTCCCTCGCTCTCTCTGTGTCCCTCACTCTCCCTGTGTCCCTCTCCCTCCATGTGTCCCTTGCTCTCTCTGTGTCCCTCGCTCTCGCTGAGTCCCTCACTCTCTTTGTGTCCCTCGCTCTCGCTGTGTCCCTTGCTCTCTGTGTCCCTCGCTCTCTGTGTCCCTCGCTCTCTGTGTCACTCGCTCTCTCCCTGTCCCTCGCTCTCGCTGTGTCCCTCTCCCTCCATGTGTCCCTCGCTCTCTCTGCGTCCCTCGCTCTCTCTGTGTCCCTCGCTCTCTCTGTGTCCCTCGCTCTCGCTGTGTCCCTCTCCCTCCATGTGTCCCTCGCTCTCTCTGCGTCCCTCGCTCTCTGTGTCCCTCGCGCTCTCTGTGTCCCTCACTCTCTGTGTCCCTCGCTCTCTCTGGGTCCCTTGCTCTCCCTGTGTCCCTCACTCTCTGTGTCCCTCACTCTCTGTGTCCCTCGCTCTCTCTGTGTCCCTCGCTCTCTCTGTGTCCCTCGCTCTCGCTGTGTCCCTTGCTCTCTCTGTGTCCCTCGCTCTCTCTGTGTCCCTCTCCCTCCATGTGTCCCTCTCCCTCCATGTGTCCCCCTCTCTTTGTCTCTCTCGCTGTGTCCCACTCTCTCCCTCTGTCCCACTCTCTCTCGCTGCGTTCCTCACTGTCCCTCTCTCTCAGTCCCTCTCACTTTGTGTCCCTCTTTCTCTGTGTCCCTCTTTCTCTGTGTCCCTGTCTCTCTGTCTCTCTCTCAGTGCCCCTCTCTCTCTGTGTCCCTCTCTCTCTGTCCATCGCTCTCTGTGTCCCTCGTGCTCTCTGCGTCCCTCGCGCTCTCTGTGTCCCTCGTTCTCTCTGTGTCCCTCCCTTTCTGTGTGTCTCTCGCTCTCTCTGTGTCCCTCGCTCTCTGTGTCCCTCACTCTCTGTGCCCCTCGCTCTCTCTGTGTCACTCGCTCTTTCTGCGTGTCCATCGCTCTCTGTGTCACTCGCTCTCTGTGTCTCTCGCTCTCTGTGCCCCTCGCTCTCTGTGTCCCTCGCTCTCTCTGTGTCCCTCACTCTCTGTGCCCCTCGCTCTCTCTGTGTCCCTCGCTCTCTCTGTGTCCCTCACTCTCTCTGTGTCCCTCCCTTTCTGTGTGTCCCTCACTCTCTCTGTGTCCCTCGCTCTCTCTGTGTCCCTCGGTCTGTGTCCCTCGATCTCTCTGTGTCCCTCGCTCTCTCTGTGTCCCTCACTCTCTGTGCCCCTCGCTCTCTCTGTGTCCCTCACTCTCTGTGACCCTCGCTCTCTCTGTGCCCCTCGCTCTCTCTGTGTCCCTGGCTTTGTCTGTGTCACTCGCTCTCTCTGTGTGTCCCTCACTCTCTGTGCCCCTCGCTCTCTCTGTGTCCCTCACTCTCTCTGTGTCCCTCCCTTTCTGTGTGCCCCTCGCTCTCTCTGTGTTCCTGGCTTTGTCTGTGTCACTCGCTCCCTCTGTGTGTCCCTCACTCTCTGTCCCCCTCGCTCTCTGTGCCCCTCGCTCTCTCTCTGTGGCCCTCGCTCTCTCTGTGTCCCTCACTCTCTCTGTGTCCCTCTCTTTCTGTGTGTCCCTCGCTCTCTCTGTGTCCCTGGTTTTGTCTGTGTCCCTCGCTCTCTCTGTGTCCCTCGCTCTCTGTGTCTCTCGCTCTCTCTGTGTCCCTCGCTCTCTGTGTCCCTCGCTCTCTCTGTGTCCCTCCCTTTCTGTGTGTCCCTCGCTCTCTCTGTGTCCCACACTCTCTCTGTGTGTCCCTCGCTCTCTGTGTCCCTCGCTCTCTCTGTGTCCCTCGCTCTCTGTGTCCCTCGCTCTCTCTGTGTCCCTCCCTTTCTGTGTGTCCCTCGCACTCTCTGTGTCCCTCACTCTCTAAGTGTCCCTCCCTTTCTGTGTGTCCCTCACTCTCTCTGTGTCCCTGTCTCTCTCTGTGCCCCTCGCTCTCTCTGTGTCCCTCACTCTCTCTGTGTCCCTCCCTTTCTGTGTGTCCCTCGCTCTCTCTGTGTCCCTCACTCTCTCTGTGTCCCTCACTCTCTCTGTGTCCCTCGCTCTCTCTGTGCCCCTCGCTCTCTCTGTGACCCTCGTTCTCTCTGTGTCCCTCGCTCTCGCTGTGTCCCTCGCTCTCTCTGTGTCCCTCGTTCTCTCTGTGTCCCTCGCTCTCTGTGTCCCTTGCTCTCTCTGTGTCCCTGGCTTTGTCTGTGTCACTCGCTCTCTCTAGTGTCCCTCGCTCTCTGTGCCCCTCGCTCTCTGTGCCCCTCGCTCTCTCTGTGTCCCTCACTCTCTCTGTGTCCCTCTCCCTCTCTCTCTCTGTCCCTCGCTCTCTGTGTCCCACGCTCTCTCTGTGTCCCTCGCTCTCTCTGTGTCCCTCGCTCTGTCTGTGTCCCTCGGCCTGTGTCCCTCACTCTCTCTGTGTCCCTCACTCTCTCTGTGTCCCTCGCTCTCTCTGTTTCCCTCGCTCTCTCTGTTTCCCTCGCTCTGTCTGTCTCCCTCGGTCTGTGTCCCTCACTCTCTCTGTGTCCCTCACTCTCTCTGTGTCCCTCGCTCTCTCTGTTTCCCTCGCTCTCTCTGTGTCCCTCGCTCTGTCTGTGTCCCTCGGTCTGTGTCCCTCACTCTCTGTGTCCCTCACACTCTCTGTGTCCCTCGCTCTCTCTGTTTCCCTCGCTCTCTCTTTTTCCCTCGCTCTCTGTGTTCCTCACTCTCTGTGTCCCTCACTCTCTCTGTGTGTCCCTCGCTCTCTATGTCCCTTGCTCTCTCTGTGTCCCTGGCTCTGTCTGTGTCCCTCGCTCTCTCTGTCTGTCCCTCGCTCTCTGTGTCCCTCGCTCTCTGTGTCCCTCGCTCTCTCTGTGTCCCTCCCTTTCTGTGTATCCCTCGCTCTCTCTGTGTCCCACGCTCTCTCTGTGTCCCTCGCTCTCTCTGTGTCCCTCGGTCTGTGACCCTCGCTCTGTCTATGTCCCTCCCTTTCTGTGTGTCCCTCGGGCTCTCTGTGTCCCTCACACTCTCTGTGTCCCTCGTGCACTGTGTCCCTCACTCTCTGTCTCCCTCGTTCTCTGTGTTAATCGCTCTCTGTGTCCCTCGCTCTCTGTGTCCCTCGTGCTCTGTGTCCCTCGCTCTTTGTGTCCCTCGCTCTCTCTGTGTCCCTCGCGCTCTCTGTGTAGCTCGATCTGTGACCCTCGCTCTGTCTGTGTCCCTCCCTTTCTGTGCGTCCCTCGCTCTCGCTGTGTCCCTCGCGTTCTCTGTGTCCCTCGTGCTCTGTGTGCCTCGCTCTTTGTGTCCCTCGCTCTCTCTGTGTCCCTCGCGCTTTCTGTGTAGCTCAGTCTGTGACCCTCGCTCTGTCTGTGTCCCTCCCTTTCTGTGTGTCCCTCGCTCTCGCTGTGTCCCTCGCGCTCTCTGTGTCCCTCGCTCTCTCTGTGTCCCTCACTCTCTCTGTGTCCCTCACTCTCTGTGTCTCTCACTCTGTCTGTGTCCCTCGCTCTGTGTCCCTCACTCTCTCTGTGTCCCTCACTCTCTCTGTGTCCCTCGCTCTCTCTGTGTCCCTCGCTCTCTCTGTGTTCCTCGCTCTCTCTGTGTCCCTCGCTCTCTGTGTTCCACACTCTCTGTGTCCCTCACTCTCTCTGTGTGTCCCTCGCTCTCTGTGTCCCTCGCTCTCTCTGTTTCCCTCGCTCTCTGTGTACCTCACTCTCTCTGTCCCTCACTCTCTCTGTGTTTCCCTCGCTCTCTGTGTCCCTCGCTCTCTGTGTCCCTCGTTCTCTCTGTGCGTCCCTCGCTCTCTATGTCCCTCGCTCTCTCTGTGTCCCTCGCTCTCTCTGTGCGTCCCTCGCTCTCTATGTCCCTCGCTCTCTCTGTGTCCCTTGCTCTGTCTGTGCCCCTCGCTCTCTCTGTGTGTCCCTCGCTCTCTGTGTCCCTCGCTCTCTGTGTCCCTCGCTATCTCTCTGTGTCCCTCGCTCTCTCTGTGTCCCTCACTCACTGTGTCCCTCACTCTCTCTGTGCACCTCGTGCTCTCTGTGCCCCTCGCGCTCTCTGTGTCCCTCGCTCTCTGTGTCCCTCACTCTCTCTGTGTCCCTCACTCTCTGTGTCCCTCGCTCTCTGTGTGTCCCTCGCTCTCTGTGACCCTCGCTCTCTGTGTCCCTCACTCTCTCTGTGTCCCTCACTCTCTGTGTCCCTCGCTCTCTGTGTGTCCCTCGCTCTCTGTGTCCCTCGCTCTCTGTGTCCCTCGCTCTCTCTCTGTGTCCCTCGCTCTCTGTGTCCCTCGCGCTCTCTGTGTCCCTCGCTCTCTGTGTCCCTCGCTATCTCTCTGTGTCCCTCGCTCTCTCTGTGTCCCTCACTCACTGTGTCCCACACTCTCTGTGTCCCTCGCTCTCTGTGTCCCACACTCTCTGTGTCCCTCGCTCTCTGTGTCCCTCGCTCTCTGTGTCCCTCGCGCTCTCTGTGTCACTCGCTCTCTGTTTCCCACACTCTCTCAGTGTGTCCCTCACTCTCTGTATCCTTCACTCTCTAAGTGTCCCTCACTCTCTGTGTCCCTCGCTCTCTGTGTCCCTTGCTCTCTGTGACCCTCGCTCTCTCTGTGTCCCCCACTCTCTCTCTGTCCCTCGCGGTCTCTGTGTCCCTCCCGGTGTCTGTGTCGCTCGCGCTCTCTTTGTCCCTCGCGCTCTCTGTGTCACTCGTGCTCTCTGTGTCCTTCGCACTCTGTGTCCCTCGCTCTCTCTGTGTCCTTCGCACTCTGTGTCCCTCGCTCTCTCTGTGTCCCTCGCTCTCTCTGTGTCCCTCGCTCTCTGTGTCCCTCGCTCTCTCTCTGCCCCTCGCTCTCTCTGTGTCCCTCGCTCGCTGTGTGTCCCTCGCTCTCTCTGTGTCCCTCGCTCTCTGTGTGTCCCTCGCTCTCTGTGTCCCTCGCTCTCTCTCTGCCCCTCGCTCTCTCTGTGTGTCCCTCACTCACTGTGTCTCTCGCTCTCTCTGTGTCCCTGGCTCTCTGTGTCCCTCGCTCTCTCTCTGCCCCTCGCTCTCTCTGTGTCCCTCGCTCTCTGTGTGTCCCTCGCTCTCTCTGTGTCCCTCGCTCTCTGTGTGTCCCTCGCTCTCTCTGTGTCCCTCGCTCTCTGTGCCCCTCACTCTCTGTGTCCCTCGCTCTCTGTGTCCCTCGCTCTCTGTGTCCCACACTCTCTGTGTCCCTTGCCCTTTGTGTCCCTCGCTCTCTGTGTCCCTCACTCTTTGTGTCCCTCATGCTCTGTGCTACTTGCTCTCTGTGTCCCTCGCTCTCTGTGTCCCACACTCTCTGTGTCCCTCGCTCTGTGTGTCCCTCACTCTCTGTGTCCCTCACTCTCTGTGTCCCTCACTCTCTGTGTCCCTCACTCTCTGTGTCTCTCGCTCTCTGTGTCCCACACTCTCTGTGTCCCTCGCTCTCTCTGTGTCCCTCGCGCTCTCTGTGTAGCTCGGTCTGTGACCCTCGCTCTGTCTGTGTCCCTCCCTTTCTGTGTGTCCCTCGCTCTCGCTGTGTCCCTCGCGCTCTCTGTGTCCCTCGCTCTCTCTGTGTCCCTCACTCTCTCTGTGTCCCTCGCTCTCCCTGAGTAGCTCAATCTCTCTGTGTCTCTTGCTCTCTCTGTGTCCCTCGCTCTGTGTGTCCCTCGCTCTCTCTGTGTCCCTCCCTCTCTCTGTGTCCCTCGCTCTCGCTGTGTCGCTCACTCTCGGTGTACCTCACTCTCTCTGTGTCCCTCACTCTATGTGTTCCTCACTCTCTGTGTCCCTCACTCTCTCTGTGCCCCTCACTCTCTGTGACCCTCACTCTCTCTGTGTCCCTCACTCACTCTCTGTCCCTCACTCTCTCTGTGGCCCTCACTCTCTGTGTCCCTGACTCTCTCTGTGTCCCTCGCTCTCTGTGTCCCTCGCTCTCTGTGTCCCTTACTCTCTCTGTGTCCCGCATTCTCTGTGTCTCTCGCTCTCTCTGTGTGTCCCTCGCTCTCTGTGTCCCTCGCTCTCTGTGTCCCTCACTCTCTGTGCCCCTCACTCTCTGTGTGTCCCTCACTCTCTGTGTCCTTCGCGCTCTCTGCGTCCCTCGCTCTCTCTGGGTCCCTCGCTCCCTCTGGTCCCTCACTCTCTCTGTGTCCCTCACTCTCTGTGTCCCTCGCTCTCTGTGTCCCTCGCTCTCTGTGTCCCTCGCTCTCTGTGTCCCTCGCTCTCTCTGTGTTCCTCGCTCTCTGTGTGTCCCTCACTCTCTCTGTGTCTCTCACTCACTCTGTGTCCCACACTCTCTCTGTGTGTCCCTCGCTCTCTGTGACCCTCGCTCTCTCTGTGTGTCCCTTGCTCTCTGTGTTCCTCGCTCTCTCTTTGTCCCTGACTCTGTCTGTGTGTCCCTCACTCTCTGTGTCCCACACTCTCTCTCTGTGTCACTCACTCTCTCTGTGTCCCACACTCTCTCTGTGTGTCCCTCACACTCTGTGTCCCACACTCTCTCACTGTGTCACTCACTCTCTCTGTGTCCCACACTCTCTCTGTGTGTCCCTCACTCTCTGTGTCCCTCGCTATCTCTGTGTGTCCCTTGCTCTCTGTGTCCCTCGCTCTCTGTGTCCTCGCTCTTTCTGTGTCACTCGCGCTCTCTGTGTCCCTCACTCTCTCTGTGTCCCTCCCTTTCTGTGTGTCCCTCGCTCTCTCTGTGTCCCTCGCTCTGTCTGTGTCCCTCGCTCTGTCTGTGTCCCTCGCTCTGTGTCACTCACTCTCTCTGTGTCCCTCACTCTCTCTGTGTCCCTCACTCTCTGTGTCTCTCGCTCTCTCTGTGTTTCCCTCACTCTCTGTGTCCCTCGCTCTCTCTGTTTCCCTCGCTCTCTGTGTCCCTCGTTCTCTCTGTGCGTCCCTTGCTCCCTATGTCCCTCGCTCTCTATGTCCCTCGCTCTCTCTGTGTCCCTTGCTCTGTCTGTGTCCCTCGCTCTCTCTGTGTGTCCCTCGCTCTCTGTGTCCCTCGCTCTCTCTGTTGCCCTCGCTCTCTGTGTCCCTCGTTCTCTCTGTGCGTCCCTTGCTCCCTATGTCCCTCGCTCTCTATGTCCCTCGCTCTCTCTGTGTCCCTTGCTCTGTCTGTGTCCCTCGCTCTCTCTGTGTGTCCCTCGCTCTCTGTGTCCCTCGCTCTCTGTGTCCCTCTCTCACTGCGCCCCTCACACTCTCTCTCTCTGTTCCTCACTCTCTCTCGCTGTGTCCCTCACTCTCTCTCGCTGTGTCCCTCATTCTCTCGCTGTGTCCCTCACTCTCTCTCGTTGTGTCCATCACTCTCTCTCGGTGTGTCCCTCACTCTCTCTCTCGCTGTGTCCCTCACTCTCTCTCGCTGTGTCCCTCACTCTCTCTCGCTGTGTCCCTCACTCTCTCTCTCTGTGTCCCTCACTCTCTCTCGCTGTGTCCCTCACTCTCTCTCGCTGCGTCCCTCACTCTCTCTCGCTGTGTCCCTCACTCTCTCTCGCTGTGTCCCTCATTCTCTCTCGCTGTGTCCCTCACTCTCTCTCGCTGTGTCCCTCACTCTCTCTCGCTGTGTCCCTCACTCTCTCTCTCTGTGTCCCTCACTCTCTCTCGCTGTGTCCCTCACTCTCTCTCTCTCTGTCCCTCACTCTCTCTCGCTGTGCCCCTCACTCTCTCTTGCTGTGTCCCTCACTCTCTCTCTCTTGCCTGAAGTGCCACAAATGTTGTCAAGTGCAGTGCGAGGCGTACCTCAATGTTTCAGTCTTACTGAGAAACTGTCAGCCCACCGGACAACATTTCTGTACAATAGGATTGAAGCACAAGTTCAAATAGTTTTGTTTCAAAGTTTAAAATACCCAGTCATTTTTCTGTGCAGCTTTCGGAATCTGTCAGTGGAATTTAGGTTATACAGGCAAATGTTAACAAGAGTATTGGGAACTGATTGGAAGTTTTGATGGAGATATTCCTGCATTATGGAAATGTGTGAGATCTATTTAGGGTTGGGGAATGGATTGATCAAAGGATGTATTTTTTTGTTATCTATATCAGACTGACAGCCTTGAAGATTCACAACTTCCATGTGCTGGGAGAAAGGATTGATTAACCAAGGCCTATTATTCAAATACTTCAGACAAGTGACAAAACAACAGTAACAGAGAATATACAAACAGAGACAAGCAGACACCTGTAATCGGAGCTTAAACTTCACGTTTGAATGTGAAGGGCTGAAATAAACAAGAGTCCACCCTGGGATTCGGTGCAATTTGAGTTCTGCTTTTCCATAAAATAAAAATAACTATCTGCAATGAAAAATTCTTTGGATAGGACAGAGGGATTTTGACTCTGTATTTAAGCACAGACAGTATTTGCGTTGTGAGTGTTTGATGGACAGTGTAGATGGAGCTTTACTCTGAAACACTGGAATTCAGTCTCAGGGCTGATTTAATCACATGCTTCAGAATAATAATTGATATTGTACATCTCGTGTGTGTCTCAGTGTCAGCTGCGAAACATGTACAGCACAATCTCATCCTGTTTCTGTGTCTCTCTCTGAAATTAGCTGGTCCATTTCCTAAATTACTCCTCACTAGATTTCAAAAGGGCTCCATTGCCTGTGAAGCAGTTTGTGATACCCAAAGGTTATGAAAAGTGCTTTAGAAAAGTCTGTCCCCAAGCTGCTGTGAGGATGTTCAGAGTCAGTGTGTGACTTGGGTCACACACAGGCCAGATACACCTCTCCAAGTTAAAGGTGGAGAATGGATCTCGCTCCATTTGAAAGATGTATTGACGCAGCCTGTCTTGAGTTTTTGTCTGTGTGTGGCTCTGTCTGTGTCCCTCCCTTTCTCTGTGTCCCTCGCTCTCGCTGTGTTCCTCGCGCTCTCTGTGTCCCTCGCTCTCTCTCTGTCCCTCGCCCTCCCTGTGTCCCTCACTCTCTCTGTGTCCCACACTCTCTGTGTCCCTCGCTCTCTCCGTGTGTCCCTCGCTCTCTGTGTCCCTCACTCTTTGTGTCCCTCATGCTCTGTGCTACTCGCTCTCTGTGTCCCTCGCTCTCTGTGTCCCACACTCTCTGTGTCCCTCGCTCTGTGTGTCCCTCACTCTCTGTGTCCCTCACTCTCTGTGTCCCTCGATCTGTGTGTCCCTCACTCTCTGTGTCCCTCACTCTCTGTGTCCCTCGATCTATGTGTCCCACACTCTCGGTGTCCCTCGATCTATGTGTCCCACACTCTCTGTGTCCCTCGCTCTCTGTGTCCCTCACTCTCTCTGTGTGTCCCTCACTCACTCTCTGTCCCTCACTCTCTCTGTGGCCCTCACTCTCTGTGTCCCTGACTCTTTCTGTGTCCCTCGCTCTCTGTGTCCCTCGCTCTCTGTGTCCCTCACTCTCTCTGTGTCCCTCACTCTCTGTGTCTCTCGCTCTCTCTGTGTGTCCCTCGCTCTCTGTGTCCCTCACTCTCTGTGCCCCTCACTCTCTCTGTGTCCCTCACTCTCTGTGTCCCTCGCACTCTCTGCGTCCCTCGCTCTCTCTGTGTCCCTCGCTCCCTCTGGGTCCCTCACTCTCTCTGTGTCCCTCACTCTCTGTGTCCCTCGCTCTCTGTGTCCCTCGCTCTCTGTGTCCCTCACTCTCTCTGTGTCTCTCACTCTCTCTGTGTCCCACACTCTCTCTGTGTGTCCCTCGCTCTCTATGTCCCTCGCTCTCTCTGTGTGTCCTTCGCTCTCTGTGTCCCTCGCTCTCTCTGTGTCCATGGCTCTGTCTGTGTGTCCCTCATTCTCTGTGTCCCACACTCTCTCTCTGTGTCATTCACTCTCTCTGTGTTCCACACTCTCTCTGTGTGTCCCTCACTCTCTGTGTCCCTCGCTATCTCTGTGTGTCCCTCGCTCTCTGTGTCCCTCGCTCTCTGTGTCCTCGCTCTCTCTGTGTCACTCGCGCTCTCTGTGTCCCTCACTCTCTCTGTGTCCCTCCCTTTCTGTGTGTCCCTCGCTCTCTCTGTGTCCCTCGCTCTGTCTGTGTCCCTCGCTCTGTCTGTGTCCCTCGCTCTGTGTCCCCCACTCTCTCTGTGTCCCTCACTCTCTCTGTGTCCCTCGCTCTCTCTGTGTCCCTCGCTCTCTCTGTGTTCCACATTCTCTGTGTCCCTCACTCTCTCTGTGTGTCCCTCGCTCTCTGTGTCCCTCGCTCTCTCTGTTTCCCTCGCTCTCTGTGTTCCTCGCTCTCTATGTCCCTCGCTCTCTCTGTGTGTCCTTCGCTCTCTGTGTCCCTCGCTCTCTCTGTGTCCATGGCTCTGTCTGTGTGTCCCTCATTATCTGTGTCCCACACTCTCTCTCTGTGTCATTCACTCTCTCTGTGTCCCACACTCTCTCTGTGTGTCCCTCACTCTCTGTGTCCCTCGCTATCTCTGTGTGTCCCTCGCTCTCTGTGTCCCTCGCTCTCTGTGTCCTCGCTCTCTCTGTGTCACTCGCGCTCTCTGTGTCCCTCACTCTCTCTGTGTCCCTCCCTTTCTGTGTGTCCCTCGCTCTCTCTGTGTCCCTCGCTCTGTCTGTGTCCCTCGCTCTGTCTGTGTCCCTCGCTCTGTGTCCCCCACTCTCTCTGTGTCCCTCACTCTCTCTGTGTCCCTCGCTCTCTCTGTGTCCCTCGCTCTCTCTGTGTTCCACATTCTCTGTGTCCCTCACTCTCTCTGTGTGTCCCTCGCTCTCTGTGTCCCTCGCTCTCTCTGTTTCCCTCGCTCTCTGTGTTCCTCACTCTCTGTGTCCCTCACTCTCTCTGTGTCCCTTGCTCTGTCTGTGTCCCTTGCTCTCTCTGTGTGTCCCTCGCTCTCTGTGTCGCTCGCTCTCTCTCTGTGTCCCTCGCTCTCTCTCTGTGTCCCTCGCTCTCTGTGTCCCTCGCTCTCTATCTGTGTCCCTCGCTCTCTGTGTCCCTCGCGCTCTCTGTGCCCCTCGCGCTCTCTGTGTCACTCGCTCTCTGTGTCCCACACTCTCTCAGTGTGTCCCTCACTCTCTGTATCCTTCACTCTCTAAGTGTCCCTCACTCTCTGTGTCCCTTGCTCTCTGTGACCCTCGCTCTCTGTGTCCCTCACTCTCTCTGTGTCCCTCACTCTCTGTGTCTCTCGCTCTCTCTCTGTGTCCCTCGCTCTCTGTGTCCCTCACTCTCTGTGCCCCTCACTCTCTCTGTGTCCCTCACTCTCTGTGTCCCTCGCGCTCTCTGCGTCCCTCGCTCTCTCTGGGTCCCTCGCTCCCTCTGGGTCCCCAACTCTCTCTGTGTCCCTCACTCTCTGTGTCCCTCACTCTCTGTGTCCCTTGCTCTCTGTGACCCTCGCTCTGTCTGTGTCCCTCGCTCTGTGTCCCCCACTCTCTCTGTGTCCCTCACTCTCTCTGTGTCCCTCGCTCTCTGTGTCCCTCGCTAACTCTGTGTGTCCCTCGCTCTCTGTCTCCCTCGCTCTCTGTGTCCTCGCTCTTTCTGTGTCACTCGCGCTCTCTGTGTCCCTCACTCTCTCTGTGTCCCTCCCTTTGTGTGTCCCTCGCTCTCTCTGTGTCCCTCGCTCTCTCTGTGTCCCTCGCTCTGTCTGTGTTCCTCGCTCTGTCTGTGTCCCTCGCTCTGTGTCACTCACTCTCTCTGTGTCCCTCACTCTCTCTGTTTCCCTCGCTCTCTGTGTTCCACCCTCTCTCTGACAGCCTGTCTCGCTCTGTTACCTCTCTCTCTCTGTCTCTCCCTCTCTCTCTGACAGCCTGTCTCGCTCTGTTACCTCTCTCTCTCTCTCTCTCTCTCTCTCTCTGACCGCCTGTCTCGCTCTGTTACCTCTCTCTCTCTCTCTCCCTCTCCCTGACAGCCTGTCTCGCTCTGTTACCTCTCTCTCTCTCTCCCTCTCTCTGACAGCCTGTCTCGCTCTGTTACCTCTCTCTCTCTCTCTCCCTCTCTCTGACAGCCTGTCTCGCTCTGTTACCTCTCTCTCTCTCTCTCCCTCTCTCTGACAGCCTGTCTCGCTCTGTTACCTCTCTCTCTCTCTCTCCCTCTCTCTGACAGCCTGTCTCGCTCTGTTACCTCTCTCTCTCTCTCCCTCTCTCTGACAGCCTGTCTCGCTCTGTTACGTCTCTCTCTCTCTCTCCCTCTCTCTGACAGCCTGTCTCACTCTGTTACCTCTCTCTCTCTCTCCCTCTCTCTGACAGCCTGTCTCACTCTGTTACCTCTCTTTCTCTCTCTCCCTCTCTCTGACAGCCTGTCTCGCTCTGTTACCTCTCTCTCTCTCTCTCCCTCTCTCTGACAGCCTGTCTCGCTCTGTTACCTCTCTCTCTCTCTCTCTCCCTCTCTCTGACAGCCTGTCTCACTCTGTTACCTCTCTCTCTCTCTCTCCCTCTCTCTGACAGCCTGTCTCACTCTGTTACCTCT